>NC_083705.1:58964046-59267076 GCF_033118175.1 Dama dama | reverse complement strand
TGCAGGACTTGGATGCAATCTCAAAAATGACAGAATGATCTCTGTTCATTTCCAAGGCAAACCATTCAGTATCATGGTAATCCAAGTCTATGACCTGACCAGTAACACTGAAGAAACTGAAGTTCAACAGTTCTATGAATACCTACAAGACCTTCTAGAACTAACACACAGAAAAGATGTCCTTTTCATTATAGGGGACTGGAATGCAAAAGTAGGAAGTCAAGAAATACCTAGAGTAATAGGCAAATTTAGCCTTGGAGTACAGAATGAAGCAGGGCAAAGGCTAATAGAGTTTTGCCAAGAGAACGTACTGGTAATAGCAAACACCTTCTTCCAAAAACACAAGAGAAGACTCTACACATGGACATCACCAGATGGGCAATACTGAAATAAAATTGATTATATTCTTTGCAGCCAAAGATGCAGAAGCTCTATACAATCAGCAAGATCAAGACCAGGAGCTGACTGTGGCTCAGATCATGAACTCCTTATTGCCAAATTCAGACTTAAATTAAATAAAGCAGGGAAAACCACTAGACCATTCAGATATGACCTAAATCAAATCCCTTACCATTATACAGTGGAAGTGAGAAATAGATTCAAGGGATTAGTTCTGATAGATAGAATGCCTGTAGAACTATGGACGGAGGTTCATGACATTGTACAGGAGGCAGGGATCAAAACCATCCCCAAGAAAAAGAAACACAAAAAAGCAAAATGGTTGTCTGAGGAGGCCTTAAAAATAGCTGTGAAAAGAAGAGAAGCAAAAAGCAAAGGAGAAAAGGAAAGATATGCCCATTTGAATGCAGAGATATAAAAAAGCCTTCCTCAGTGATCAGTGCAAAGAAATAGAGGAAAACGATAGAATGGGAAAGACTAGAGATCTCTTCAAGAAAATTAGAGATACCAAGGGAACATTTTACTCAAAGATGGGCACAATAAAAGACAGAAATAGTATGGACCTAACAGAAGCAAACATATTACGAAGAGGTGGCAAGAATACACAGAAGAACTATACAAAAAAGATCTTCATGACCCAGATAACCACAATGGTATGATCACTCACCTAGAGCCAGACATCCTGGAATGTGAATTCAAGTGGGCCTTAGGAAGTATCACTATGAACAAAGCTAGTGGAGGTGATAGAATTCCAGTTGAGCTATTTAAAATCCTGAAAGATGATGCTGTGAAAGTGCTGCAATCAATATGCCAGCAAACTTGGAAAACTCAGCAGTGCCTACATGACTGGAAAAGGTCAGTTTTCATTCCAATCCCAAAAAAAGGCAATGCCAATGCTCACACTACTGCACAACTGCACTCGTTTCACATGCTAGCAAATTAATGCTCAAAATTCTCCAAGCCAGGCTTCAACAATATGCGAACATATTGTGAACACAATTGCATTCATCTCACATGCTAGCAAAGTAATGCTCAAAATTCTCCAAGCCAGGCTTCAGCAATATATGAACCATGAACTTTCAGATGTTCAAGTTGGATTTAGAAAAGGCAGAGGAACCAGAGATCAAATTGGCAACATCCACTGAATCATAGAAAAAGCAAGAGAGCTACAGAAAAACATCTACTTCTGCTTCAATGACTATGCCAATGCCTTTGACTGTGTGGATCACAACAAAATGTGGAAAATTCTTAAAGAAATGGGAATACCAGACCACTTGACCTACCTCCTGAGAAATCTGTATGCAGGTCAAGAAGCAACAGTTAGAACTGGACATGAAACAACAGACTGGTTCCAAATTGGGAAAGGAGTATGTCAAGGCTGTATATTGCGACCCTGCTTATTTAACTTATATGCAGAGTACATTATGAGAAATGCTGAGCTGGATGAAGCTCAAGCTAGAATCAAGATTACCAGAAATATCAATAACCTCAGATGCATAGATGACACGATCCTTACGGCAGAAAGCAAAGAAGAGCTAAAGAGCCTCTTGATGAAAGTGAAATAGGAGAGAGAGAGAGAGAAAAAAAAAAAAAAAACTGGCTTAAAGCTTAACATTCAGAAAGCAAAGATCATGACATCTGGCCCAATCACTTCATGGCAAATAGATGGGGAAACAGTGGAAACAGTGGCTGACTTTATTTTTTTGGGCTCCAAAACCACTGTAGATGGTGACTGCAGCATGAAATTAAAAGACACTTACTCCTTGGAAGAAAAGTTATGACTAAACTAGACAGCATATTTAAAAGCAGAGACGTTACTTTGTCAACAAATGTTTGTCTAGTCACGGCTATGGTTTTTCCAGTCGTCATGTATGGATGTGAGAGTTGGACTAGAAAGAAACCTGAGCACCATAGAATTGATGCTTCTGAACTGTAGTGTTGAGAAGACTCTTGAGAGTCCCTTGGACTGCAAGGAGATCCAACCAGTCCATCCTGAAAGAAATCAGTCCTGAATATTCACTGGAAGAATTGATGCTGAAGCTTAAACGCAGGTTTTGGCTACCTGATGTGAAGAAGTGACTCATGAGAAAAGACCCTGATGCTGGGAAAGATTGAAGGTGGGAAGAGAAGGGGAGGGCAGAGGATGAGATGGTTGAATGGCATCACCAACGTGATGTACATGAGTTTGAGTAGGCTCTGGGTGTTGGTGATGGGCAGGGAAGCCTGGTGTGCTGCAGTCCACGGTGTTGCACAGAGTTGGACACAGCTGAGCAACTGTCTTGAACTGATGTCAGATAAAACCATCCCAACAGGTTTTTTTTTGTTTGTTTGTTTGTTTTGTTTTTTTCATTTTTTAATTCTTGTGTAAAATACAACATGGTACCATGGACCATATTGTATTTTGCACTAGAATACTTGAATTGACTTTGTAGTCTTTCCTGAATCACCCCCCCCTCCTTTTTTTAAACTGTATGTTAACCAGATAGCTTAATGGCAAAATCCTTCAGTGTAATTGTAGTTGTTGTTCAGTTGTTCAATTGTGTCTGAGTCTGTGACCCCATGGACTATAGCACCCCAGGGCTTCCCTGTCCTTCACCATTCCCCAGAGTTTGCTCAGACTCATGTCCACTGAGTGGATGGTGCCATCCAACAACTCATCTTGGAAAATTATGTCACATATTCTCTTCTCGGTTTGTTTCATATAATAATAGCTGAAATATACCTACATGAATATTTCTTGAATTATTTTTTAGGATCAATATGTCAAATGCCCCAAAATAAAGGCACTAAATTTGCAGTTGTTGCATTTTATTTTGAACATTTCATAGCAATATTCGGAATGAGTGCTAGTTACATGAAGAATATAAAATGACAATCCAGAGTTCATGTTAACTTGGTTCTCATTGTTTAAGTTAAAACTTTTGGCACAAGCTATACAAAGTATCACTTTGCCTGACATATTATTTTATGACAATTTTATTGTTATTATAAAACCTCCCTAGAGCAGAACAGTAGCCAAATAGCCTTATTTAGATCATATGGGCTTGAGTTAATAAAATTTTGCTGCCTGTGAAATACTTTATTTTCTTTAAAAAATACTTCAGTTTTACCACATTACATGTTAATATTCTCATCATGACATTGGAGTAGTTAACTGGTAATTGTTAAGAGATATTATTTTTTCCATTGTTCCTATTACTGTTTTCAGAAGGTGAACTTGATAGTGGCAAACGTTTTCTATCAGGTGACTAATAGTGTTCTAAAAAATAGAGAAGTATTCGGCTTGTCAACAGGTTAAACATTGTCCTTAGGTACTTTAAAGTGAGTGTGATGATTTGGAATGGTATCTAAATAAAAAATAGGAATAAGATATCATAAAACAAGGACTCTGATATGGATGGACCTAGAGACTATAATAGTAAGGCAAAGACAAGACAAATGTCATATAATATCACATATATAGAATCTGAAAAATTAATGATCTTATTTAGAAAACGGAAATAGACCCACAAATGCAGAAAACAAACTGATGGTCATCAAAGGAGAAAGGGGGTGGGGTGGGATAAGTTAGCAGATGGATCAACATTACACATCTCTCTATATAAAATAGATATAATAAGCACATACTGCATGGCATGGGGAACTATATTCAATATTTTATAATAACTTATAAGGGAAAATAATCTGAAAAAAGGTAACAGAAAAATACATAATGTACACCTGAATCACTCTGCTATACACCTGAAACTACTAACACAACACTGTAAATCAATTATACGTCAATCTTTAAAAAAAGTCTTACGTGAACTATGAAAACAAAGAACAATAATTAAAATAAAAAGTGAAATACTAATGTGGAATTAATTTAGACCTTAGGAGAAAATTATACTTATTAAACAACTTGGATAGTCATTACAAAGAATCTTGGTGACTTATTGAAAATAGTAAAAGTGTACACCGTAAGAAAATGTTAGTGTATTGAAATGTGCATATTTGAGATTGTTTAAGGGAAGATTGATGTAGATCAAAAGTGACTGCACTGCCCTTTCAAACACATGAACCTGAGTCATGGAGTCAATTCTAAAATAGAAAACAGATATATTCATAATCTTTAACAATTCAGAAATCACAATATAAATACAAAAAAGTGAAAGGAAGCTGAATTTTTAAAAGTTAGATTGTAATATGCAAAAGTACTTAAAGTAAAATCGTAAATATGACTTTAAAATGATTACAGCTTAGAATACTCTATTTGAGTTCTGTCCTAACTCTGGATTCCCTTGTTGAGCTTATAGTTGCTAATTTACTTGAACAAACTATTACAATCACACACCCTGTTTAGTAGGCTCATCATATAAAGATTTTATAGTTAAATAATTAATCCCTATTTTGTATTTTGTAAAATGGAGAGAAAGTGATACTTTAAAACAAAAACAAAACTTCTCAATAGAAATAACACCCAAATATCCTAATACCTTGGTGACAGTAAACAAAGCACCTCAGGTTATGCATAGCCAAATGTGAAAGAAAGGAAAGTGAAAGTGAAGTCGCTCAGTCGTGTCCAACTCTTTGCGACCCCATGGACTGTAGTCCACCAAGCTTCTCCATCCACGGGGTTTTCCAGGCAAGAACACTGGAGTAGGATGCCATTTCCTTCTCCAGGGGATCTTTACCACCCAGGGGTCGAACCCAGGTCTCCTGCATTGCAGGCAGACGCTTCACCCTCTGAGCCACCAGGGAAGCCAAACGTGAACTTACAATGATTAGAGGAAAATATATAGTCAAACCAAGAGGCTTTGTTTCTCTGCCTCACTATTCACTACATAATTTTGGAACCATACGAAAAGGAGGATATTGATTTTTTTTTTTCTGCTAACCCTCTTGATTGAAATACCGTCAAGGGCTTTCATTTTTAAGATGATAGTTTTGTGTTTGTTTGTTTGTTTTAATGCAAGTTGCTGCATCACTGTAAAATACCACAGAATGGTTTCAACAGAGGGCACAGCCACATATCTGGCAACATTTAGGTAGGCTAAAAACAATGGCCCACCTTCCCTTGGGTTATAGATTATCATGTTAATATGACTTCTCTCAATGCAAAATATGTTTTCCACTATAGCGGAAAAAGATAATACTCCCCCTGAAACTGACATAAAATTCTGTTTCCCACATCCTCTTACAGGTTTTGGAATTTGGATTTTGCTGAACCAGGAAAATAGATCAGAAGGCATTATCCTTGAAGGATAAATGTAGAAGAAAGTCATATATAGCATTTTAGCTAAAATTGTAAAATGAAAAATATGGCCTAAAAAGAAAATATTTTGAATCTTGAAATGGTCTGCTATTAATATGTCTAAAGATATATTTTAAATATCTGAGGACTTAATAAAATATTACATTTTAACACTGCTATTGGACGTAAACTGTTCTCTCTGATTGCTATTAACAATTTAAATTATCATGGAAATATTTATGTCTATCTTTCAAGGTCCATCTCACCTATGACCTCCTTTTCACCGTCAATCACTGGGTTTTTCTTTTTTTAAATCTTTATTTTGCTTATCATATTTTGGCAAATAAATTATAATTTAATTTTATGGATATCCCCATTGTATAGTAGTAGTCTTTTTTGTTTTGTCTATCTGTGAGTACAGATAATTGAAGTAGATGAATGCTTATGTCACTGAAATGGAAAGACTGATGAATTTAGCATGTTCACAAATTTAGTGTACAAAACAAATCTGATTGACATATAATTCACTGTAAAAAAATCCTTAAATAAAATGTACTACTTATATGTAAACATATCATGTTACATTTAATTTCTTGATGACTCATTTAAATCTGTACTTTTTATTGTGGTAAAATACATAACATAAAAATGGTTTAAATGGTAAACTGTAAGTGTAGAATTCAATAACATAAAGTATGACACTGTTGTTTAACCATCACCACTATCCATCTTTAGAACTTTATCTTCTTTCCAAACTAAAACTCTGTACCCTTTAAAGAGTAATTCCTCATATACTCTTCTTTGTGATCTCTAGTTTCTTGAACATGCAAAGTAATATAAGAATATATAATCATTTGGAATACATTGCAGGAAAAAATACAGTATGGAATTCATTGATTAGGAATTCACATTAATAACACTAGCATTATGTTAAATATGTTGCTGATACTGCACTGAAATCATATTTTCTACTTGAAATGCTAAGAATTAAACACTAATGGTCAGTCGTTTTGTACCTGACTAATTTTCTTATTCAAATGATGTGTGTGTGTGCTCAGTTGTTAAGTCGTGTCTGACCCTCTGAGACCCCGTGGACTGTAGCCCTTCAGGCTCCTCGGTCCATGGGATTTTCCAGGCAAGAATACTGGAGTGGGTTGCCATTTCTTTCTCCAGGGGATCTTCCCAACTCAGAGATTGAACCTACGTCTCCTTAGTCTCCTGCATTGGCAGGTGGGTTCTTTATCACTAGGCCACTTGTGTGTTTTACACCTAGCTAATTTTCTTATTCAAATTATAACAATAATAAAGACTTTTAAAAAATAGAAATATAAAGAAAGAAATCTCATTGACCTTTTCAGAGTTCCCTGACAAAGCAGGAATTAAAGAACAGATAAGTGAAGGAGCATAGAGTGAGTTGCTTTTTCCCTCAGGGCATTTAACTAATTCTTACGGTGGATCCAGAAACTGGGAATCCTAGAGTAGCAATGGAGCTAGGAAAGGCCAGTGAAGTTCTGAAAAGTTTTCAGGGCAGCGGAGATTCCCTGAAAACAAACAAAAACTTCCTGGGACAGGGAATTCCAAGAAACAACACTTCTAGGAGGCTGATCCCCTAATAGAGGCATTTATTGAAGTCTTCAGCTGTGGAGGATAAGAAACTAAAAAACCACTGAGAGCAGAATGTTTATAGCAGCAGACTCCCAGTGCCAAGATGATCAAAAAAAGTCACTTTTACTAGGAGGGAACCTCGTAAGTATTCCTTGTTCTCAGTTGAAATTCAGAGAAAAAACAAACAAAAAACACACAAGTATAATTTGAGTTATTACAAAACCAACAACCCAGCCTAGAATCAGCTCACTGCCTGATTGGATTAGAATGGCATGTCTCCAGCTTACATGTCTATTAGACTTCAGGGAAATAAATCTTCAATAGAAAAGAAAAAAAAGTATTCGTATTCGTGACCTCGACTTTTTAAAAATTGCCAAGACTAAGAGAATAAAGAGGAAATAGGAATAGACCTGCATATAATCCTTGATTTCTAAGTTATCAGTGATGGACTTTATTCAACTGTGAAAATGTTCAAAATTGTTGGAAGGATATATATATGAAAAGAGAGCTATAGTATACATGAAAAAAAAGCTAAATAAACATTTTTGAACTAAAAAAAAAAAAATGAAAGTAACCTAAATGTCCACTGATAAATGAATGGATAAAGCTGCCATCCATATACACAATGGAATATTACTCAGCTATTAAAAAGAATGAAATTTGGTTATATGTAGAGACATGGATGGGCCTACATAGTGTCATACGGAGTGAAGTAAGGCAGAAAGAGAAAAAGAAATACTGTATATCACCATATATATGTGGAATCTGGAAAAATGGTACAGATGAAACTATTTGCAAAGCAAAAATAAACGCACAGATGTAGAGAACAAATGTATGAACACCAAGGGGGGGGAATGGGGATGGGATGAATTGGGAGAGTGGGAGTGACGTGTATACACTGCTATGCATGGAAGAGAGATAACTAGAGAAGAGCCTGCTGTGTGCAGAGATCTCAACTCAGTACTGTGTGGTGACCTTGATGGGAGGGATTCACTTCACTCTATAGGAGAAACTAGCAAAAAGTGGTAAATAATTTATGCCCCAACAAATAAAATTAAGAAAAAAAATTAAGAACTGAGTTGATTATTTAATGACAGACTGGAAATGATAGAAGAATAGAGAACTGGAAAATAGTTCAATAGGAAATGTGCAGGTTGAAAAAGAGTAAAAATAGTAAACATATTGAAAAAGAGTGATTTGAGAAGGAGATCTAATATAAGTTACTGGTATTCAAGAAGCAGGGAGGGAGAAAGGGGAAAAAAAAAAGTAAATAAGAGAAAAAGCCCTAAAATAAAGTTCCCCAAATTATTAATAGAAATTAAGGAAGGTAAGTACTCAGAAAACCACACCCAGGCCTATCATATATATTTCTTCAAAGGTATAAAAGGCTTTGAAAAAGTACTGGAACAACAGATCAAAGATGTCTTTAAATTACTGAAAGAAAATAACTGCCAACTTATGCTTTTATTCCCAGCTACAGTGTTTTTACTTGTGAAATAAGATACAGATTTTTTTTTTCCAGAACAGCAGCAGTCATACAATAAAATAAACTATAAGAGAACTTCTTTGGCCCCAAAAAATATATACCAGAAGTAAATACACATATAGAGAAATAAATGAATAGGAAAGAAAAATAAATGTATGTGAAAATGTATATAAATTTTAATTTTATGAAAATTAAAATAATATATATAAGTTTAACATAGAATTAAAAGGCATAGAAATACATTATATTAAGACATCAGCATATTCTTGAGAATGATATTCACATTAACCCAAATAAGTCAATTACATATTTGGTATCTCTGGGTTAACTAACAGTACTAGGAAGAAAAAAAAAGTTACACTTTACTAAAAAGAATCTATAACTAAAATGCTAAAAGAAGAGGCAATATACTTCTAAAGAAGGCAAAAATGAGAGAAAATGTTACGTAAAACAATAAAACAAATGGAGCAAAGGGTATAATAAAACACATAAATCCAAATAGCAATGATTTATCTTACAGGTGAATGGCACATATCCATTTGTTAAAGACAAAATTAATCAAAATAGATGAAAATAAAAGTCAACTACACATTGCTTACAAAGTTTGCTTTAAGAAAATGAAAGCTACTGTGTAGTATAAATGGCAATTCTTTGTCATCCTTATATATGACACACAGATTCCCAACTAAATGTGTATTTTCAATAGTATATTTGGTCTTATAAGCATTTTAAAAACTCAAAGACATATCTACATTCCTAAAGGATTCCTCAGTCTTAATTTGTAGAGTTTTGTCTACTTTTTGATTACACATGAACTATTTCTCCTAGATTTTCTTGCCACATTTTAAGTTTTGAATGTAGATATTCAAACTTCTTCCAGATCAATAGTCAATTTCGCTGTTCAATTGCACACACACACAAAACAAAAATGGCTGAAAAAAATGACTTTCAACTTACATACAATTATGTATATTGTAATCAATTTGGGGATGTTTTATTTTGTTCTACTGCTTTACTTGTATGTTTTATGTCAATAAAGAACTGCTTAAGATGGATTTGTATTATGCTCCAATGACTAATAAAAGAATAATCCCGAGTTACTCTGTAAATTGCCATTTATACCACAGGTTTTAAGGTTTTTCACATATCTATTCTTACATATACTTAAAATTGTTTTATCTGAAGACACAAACTACTGTTGCAATTTTATTCAAAATACATTCAGTTTATATATTGATTTTGAGAAACAGGCATTTATGATAGTAAGCTTCATATTTCCTGATACTGTACAGTTATTTCTTCTGACCTAGTTTTATCTTTCCATTATATTACACAATATCTTTGTGTAGATTCTTTATGTAGGTGCTAACTTGTTAACTGTAATTCTATTTTATTTTATTCTGCATTAAAGGGAATATTTCCCATTTTCATCTCTAAGGAAAGTTAGAGGAGGTAAAAATGTGATTTTTAACAAAGTTTACTCATTTAACTTTTCTATACTTCCAAAAGGTTTTATTGGGTATGCATGATAAATCATATTTTCTACCAAAATAAATTATTTTATCCCTTATTTTTGAATTTTTTACTTTTTAAAATTTTATTATTCCAATTAGTAGAACTTCAAAAAATGTGCTACTCAGTGATGAGAACAATAGATAGCCTTTTATATAGTTTCTTATTTTAACTGTAATGATTTTAATATTTAAGGCTATTCAGTTAAGAATATAATATATATTTCTTGCATAAGACAGAGGTTCCTGTAATACTCAGCCACAAATACCACATATGCTTTATCAAAATGACCCTTTTGATTCTTAAAATTATTAACCACAGATATTAAGGTGGGCCTATATTTCAACTCTAAAATTCTATCTGATATCCACTCTCTTTCCAAATTAGAAAATATCCTATGGAATGGCCTAGAGTAAGACAATAACCTCAAAGAAAAGCAAAAAACAATTTATATTTGTGGAAATATTAAATCTCATCAAATATTTAGAGTGAAACATAAAATGCAAATCAACATTTAGACACTTGGAAAGATGTTAATATTTTGCTAAACTTTTCAGTCTTTATCCAGATGTCTGGCAGCACATAAGGAAAACAAAACACCCTGTGAATAAACATAATCTCAATTACACCGAAATGCCATTTTCCCACTGATTTCCAATTTTCTTTTTAAGAGAGGATATAATCACAGGTTGGGTGATTGTAGAGATCAACAATCCTTGTTTCTAAGAACACACCACTATAGTTCCTTCATTAGGCATTCTGATGCCTATGCTATTGTAGCAAAAACTGAATTAAGCAACAGTGAAAATTTTCCTGTTTTGTTCTTGTTGCTACAGTCATTTTGACATGAACCAAACTAAAGACAATGGTCTACTGAGGGCTTATTAACTCTTGAATAAAGTTATTCTTTTAAAAGTTATTTTGTTTTCTGGAGAAAAATTACTATCACTCCTTTTTAATATTTTTTATTCTCATGTAATTTTATACTTATCCAGTTGGGTGTATCAACAGTTTTACTTTAACAACATTTTTTTCCAGTATCAGGGCAAATTATGACCCATGGGGTAACATCCAGTTTTATTCATCAATTTCTAATTAAAGCAATAATTATTCCACATCAAACACTGGTAAAGTCTTCATAAAAGTATTAAAAGAGGTTACTTTGTATGTATTAGGCAATTTTTTTTAAATTTTTCTGACTAAAAAAAATTCTATCTAATTTTGGATTATTTGGAGGAACTATTGGACTCTTCAGATGTACTTCTCGATAAAGAAAAATGTTTTCCAAGAAAATAGAATCTTAAGTAGGGATATAATTTTGAAATTTTGTCTGTTCTTGTAATCCTAAATATTAGTATAACTTTTTATTTTATAATTTGTTTCCCTGGATAGTATTTCAGCATTTTTACTCAAGTAAGAAGCATACATTCAGTTCTAATTACAATAAACTCTGCCATTAAATTCTAAATCAATTAGGACCACCTGGCTATATCTAATTTAATTTATAGTTCTTACAGCAGTACACCTTAAGCTTAAAAAAGATTTTCCCTCTGATTATTTTGTTATCATAATATACTGACTTTGGTAAAAAGAAAAAAGAAAAACAAAATTTTCTCATGTGTTATGTGATGAGTTTTGCTTAGGTGTTTATGTCAGAAATTATCTCATAGCATCTAAAATTAGTTCTAATTGCTGTATATTTGGCCTCCATTTTCTGATCCTCTTTCCCCAGTTCCATTTGCTCTCCAGCTTTCAAAGGTACTTAATATCTTAATGTGCTTCATGACACACCCTCACTAATACTTGCTTGGAAATGTCATTTACATATTAGCATGAATTTTGTATTACACTTTCATATATTTAGAAATAATTACCAACCTAATTATAAGTCTAATTGAGGGGAGTAAATATATATTATAATATGATTATAGCTTTTATATAAATTGAGGTTTTTTTGCCTGTCACAGGAGAGGTGCCATTAAAGACTAAAATAGCAGACTGCTGCAAACACTAGAATTGTTGACAAGATGATTCAGGAAGGATTCACTAGATACTCATTTTGTGGAATGTGAAAGCTACTCTAATTTAGTAAACTTTGTGCTAGCTTACAAACCTTCCAGAGCACCAACGGATTACAAATTTAAAAGAGGAATTAGTTTACCAATACATCTGGGGGTCTGCAACAGGGCAACTTGAAGAAGATGTAAGAGATTCAGCTATTTCCATCTGCTATTTCTTTCTTCCTGATAACATTACACTAGAGTCCATACAGCATCACACCAGGAACATCATTAACTGAAACCATGGCAATACAGGTGATACCGACTGTTTCTAAGTGGGGAATTTTAACCATCAAAAACAAGACTGAGAAGTTTCCACAATTTGCTTGGCCACTAGTATACAGACTCAGCTGCAGGGCCAGCTCTACTTTATGACACAAAGCAGAGTCCTTGGTGGGCAGACTATGAGCCAATATGATGGGAGAAGAGCTGATCATCAAAACAGGTGAACTTCCATTTTGTGTTGCTAACATTTTATATCAACATCGTAAATGCAAAAAAATAGCTGTTAAAATAAAAAACAAATGGAGACCAGACATGAAAATTCCCTAAGCAACCAAAACCAGTTTAGTCATACAGCCAAAGCTAAATTCAGTTTACTTCACAGACCTAATTTGAACTGGGTAATTTCTTGTTCATGCCTCTGGAAATAAGCAAAATCTAAACTATCGCCAAAATTGATATGAACTAACCATTAACCAATTCCCTATCATTTGAGAAAATTCTAGCATTATAAACAACCACTGAAGAACATGACCTTCCCATGGTATAAACTGCTCTATGACAATATGTAGTGATGTGTTAGCTGCTCAGTCGTGTCCAGCTCTTTGTGACCCCACGGACAGTAGCCCGCCAGACTCCTCTCTCCATGGGATCTCCAGGCAAGAATACTGGAGTAGGTTTGCCATTTCCTTCACCAGGAGATCTTGCAGACTCAGGGATTGAACCCAGGTCTCCAGCAATGCAGGTAGAATCTCTACCATGTGAGCCGCCTGGGAATCCCTACTTGAACTTTATCGGTTTGAGCCCTCCCTGTTTACAAACTGTATTTTTGGTGTGTGTACAATACATAGTACTAATTTCTACTTCAGTAAATCATCGGTTTTACTTCTGTCCGTTTTGAAATTTTGTAAATACTGAAACTGTGCAGAGATTTTCTCCAGGTATTACCTGCAGTGTGTGTGAGAGAGACAAAGTTCATAATTGAGCTGGGTATGAGAAATGTGCCTGTGGCAACAACAGAAGATATTTAATCTGTGCTCTGTTCCTCCTTAAACCTTCCATGTGCCATGATTCCCACGTCCATACCTTCTTCCCTAGCTTCTAAAGAAGCTTCTCAGCAAACTCAATGGATGACTTTGGCAAAGAAAATGGTGTCGCCCCCCCGACTGGAGCTGACAACAAGAAATGCAGTGCCTACCAGGAGCTGGATGAAGATGTGGCGAGCCGAGCGCGAAGAACCAGTATTTCCCGCAAGTTAGAAGCTGCGTCAGACTCACGCGAGAACAGGATTGAGACTTCCATAAGCACCTGGGTCTAACTGAGGCTGAGGCTTCCTCTCCAAACCCTCTTGATTCCACTCACTTTCAGCTGCAGAAGCCAATTTGTGGTTATTCAGAAACTAGTAAAACCAAATGTAGAATGAGTAGGAGTAGAAGGAGAAGCCATTGGGAAGGGAGTAAAAATGGGGCCGGGTTTGTGAAAACTTCTTTAAATTAGTTGAAAGAAAGAATTATATTGTAAGTCACCTGTGACTAGAAAAATAAGAGACAAAATTAATTAAGCCTCCTTACAAAGAGCATTTTTTTCATAGTAAGTTGTTTGGTCTTCTGTTCTAGATAAAAGAAAAACATAATATCCTGCATGTGCTTAAAACTGTCTCAACCAGACTCTTACAAACTAATATTTTCAGGCAAATTTCTACCCAAACTGACCTTTCTGGGAATTCAGTGCCTTAGAAAATATCTTTGAACACACCTTATACCTATTTTGCTGTATGTGTCCATTCAGTACAGACAAGAATTCTTTGTAACAGCCCCTGTCAAATTGTCTGCTTTTAAGCAATGTTCTGAAACGTGTCTATCCTTTTAGTCATCTCTGTTTTTGAAATAGCTGATTACAGTGCTCTTCAAACTGACAATTTGCTTGAAATGCTTTCAAATATCCTCTTGAAAAAGAAATCAGACTCATATATCATTGGCCAAAAGGATTTATAAAAGCAAATCTTGTGACTGCATTTTGAAAGGAGAACACAAAAAAATTAAATAGGAGGCAGATGAGTAATAATACTTTCAACTGAGATATTTTTTGGAAAAATATACAGTTCCTATACTTAAAGAATTTTCATGGCTACTGTAGCAACCAAAAGAACTGAGAGAAAGAAAACTTAGAAAAATAAATGTTTAGCATAATTAAATATTACCTTAGAAAAGGAATCAAGTTGAATAAAGCTACTTCAGGTCAGAATGTGTCCAGTAAGCTCTTGGTGAAGCACAGAGGACAACTATGAATAGCTCCGGAAAGAATGAAGCAGTTAGACAAAAAATGTAAATCACATTCAGTTGAGGATGAAAGTAAAGTCTGATGCTGTAAAGAACAAAATTGCATAGGAACCTGTAATGTTAGGTCCATGAAAAGAGGTAAATTGGATGAGGGCAAGCAGGAGATGACACCAGTGAACATCGACATTTTAGAAATCAGTGAACTAAAAGGGATGGGAATGGGCAAATTTAATTCAGATGACCATTATGTTCCTTAGAAGAAATGGAGTAGCCCTTACAGCTATCAAGTCCAAAATGCAGTACTTAGGTGCAAACTCTAAAATGAGAAAATGATCGTACTTCATTTCAAGGGCAAGCCATTTAATATCACAGTAATCCAAGCTGATGTCCAACCACTGAGGCTGAAGGAGATGAAGTTGAATGGTTCTATGAAGACATACAACAGTTTCTAGAACTAACACCAACATAAAGATGTCCTTTTCAAAAAAAAAAAAAGATGTCCTTTTCATCATAGGGGACTGAAATGCAAAAGTAGGAAGACAGAGATACCTGGGGTAATAGGCAAGTGTGGTCTTGGATTACAAAATAAAGCAATGTAAAGGCTAACAGAGTTTTGCTAAGAGAACACACTGGTCATAGCAAACACCCTCTTCCAACAACACAAGAGATGTCTCTACACAGGGATCATCATTTGGTTAATACCAAAATCAGATTGATTATATTCTTTTCAGCTGAGATGGAGAAGCTCTGTACAGTCAACAAACACAAGATCAGGAGCTGACTGTGGTTCAGATTATGGACTCCTTATTGCAAAATTCAGACTTAAATTGAAAGAAGTAGGCCATTTTAATTGAAAACTGCTAGACCATTCAGGTATGACCTAAATCAAGTCCATTATGATTACACTGTGAAAGTGACCAATAGATTCAAGGGATGAGATTGGACAGACAGAATGGCTGAAGAACTATGGATGGAGGTTCATAACATTGTAAGGAGGCGATGACCAAAACCATCCCAAAGAAAAAAAGATACAAGAAGGCAAAGTGGTTCTCTGAGGAGGCTTTACAAATAGTTGAGAAATGAAGAGAAACAAAAGGCAAGGGGGAAAGGGAAAGATATATCCAACTGAATGCAGAGTGCTAGAGAATAGCAAGGAGAGATAAGAATGGCTTCCTAAATGAACAATACAAAGAAATTGTGGAAAACGGAGAGTGGAAAAGGCTGGAGATCCCTTCAAGAAAATTGGGGATATCAAGGGAACATTTCATGCAAGGATGGGCCCAATAAAGGACAGAAAATGTAAGGAACTAACAGAGGCAGAAGAGATTAAGAAGAGATACACCGAACTGTACACAAAAAGGTCTTATTGACTGGGATAACCACAATGATGTGGTTGCTCACCTAGAACCAGACATCCTGGAGTGTTAAGTGGGTCTTAGGAAGCGTAAAGTGGACAAGTCTTGTGGTGGTGATGGAATTCCTGCTAAACAATTTAAAATCCTAAAAGATGATGCTGTTACAGTTCTGCACTCAATAAGTCAGCAAATTTGAAAAACTTAGCAGTGGCCACAGGACTGGAAAAGATAAGTTTTCATTCCAATCCCAAAGAAAGGCAATGCTAAAGAATGTTCAAACTACCATACAGTGTGCTATTTAGGTTTGTCATAGCTTTTCTTCCAAAGATCAAGCATCTTTTAATTTCATGGATACAGTCACCATCCAGTGATCTTGGAGTCCAAGAAAATAATATCTGCCACTGTTTCCATTTTTTCCCCCCATCTATTTGCCATGAAGTGATGGGACCAGATGCTATGATCTTACTTTTTTGAATTTGAGTTTTAAGCTAGCTTTTTCACTCTCCTCTTTCACCTTCATCAAGAGGCTCTTGAGTTCCTCTTTGCTTTATGCCATTAGGTGAGATATGTCATCTGCATATCTCAGGTTGTTAATATTTCTCCTGGCAATCTTGATTTCAGCTTGTGATTCATCCAGTTCAGCATTTTGCATGATGTACTTTGCATATAAGTTAAACAGGCAGAGTAACAATATGCATCTTTGATGTACCCCTTTCCCACTTTTGAACCAGTCTGTAGATACATGTTCAGTTCTAATTGTTGCTTTGGACCTGCATACAGGTTTCTCAGGAGGCAGGTGATGTGGTCTGGTATTCCCATCTCTTTCAAAATTTTCCACTTTTCCATAGTTGTATTCCACACAGTCAAAGGTGTAAGTGTAGTCAATGATGAAGATGTAGATGTTTTTCTGGAATTCACTTGCTTTTTCAGTGATCCAAGGGATGTTGGCAATTTGATCTCTGGTTCCTCTGCCTTTTCTAAATCGAACTTGTACACCTGAAAGTTCTTGGTCTGTGTACTGTTGAAGCCTAGCTTGAAGTATTTTGAGCATTACCTTGCTAGTATGTAAAATGAGTACAATTATATAGTAGTATGAATATTCTTTGGTATTACCCTTCTTTGAGATTGAAATGAAACCTGAACTTTTCCAGTCCTGTGACCACTGCTGAGTTTTCTAAATTTGCTGGCTTATTGAGTGCAACACTTTAATGACATCATCTTTTATGGTTTGGAATAGCTCAGCTGGAATCCCATCACCTCTACTAGCTTTGTTCCTAGTAATGCTTCCTAAAGCCCACTCGACTTCACACTCCAGGATGTCTGGGTCTCGGTGAGTCACCGCACCATTGTAGCTATCCCAGTCATAAAGACCTTTTTTGTACTTTACTTCTGTGTATTTTTGCCACCTCTTCTTAATGTCTTCTGCCTGTGTTAGGTCCTTGCATTTTCTTTTATTAGGCCCATCTTTGCAAGAAATGTTCCCTTGCTATCTCCAATTTTCTTTTAGAGAGCTCTATCCCCTGGAGAAGGAAATGGCAACCCACTCCAGTATCCTTGCCTGGAAAATCTCACGGACAGAGGAGCCTGGTGGGCTGCAGTCCATGGGGTCGCAAAGAGGCAGACACGACTGAGTGACTAGCACACAACACACACAGTCTTTCCTATTCTATTGTTTCTTCTGTTTCTTTGCATTTCTCACTTACCACAAGGAGTTCTTATTTCTCCTTGCTATTCTTTGGAATTCTGCATTCAGTTGGGTATGTACTTCCCTTTATCCTTTGCTTTGGCTTCTCTTCATTTCTCAGCTATTTGTATGGCCTCCTAAGACAACCATTTTACCTTCTTGCATTTCTTTTCCTTTGGTATGATTTTTGTCATCACCTCCTGTACAGTGTTATGAACCTCTGTCCATAGTTATTTAGGAACTCTGTCTATTCACGGCTAATAGAAGGGGAATAAGAGAAAACAGTGACAGATTTTATTTTCTTGGGTTCCAAAATCACTGCATACAGTGACTGCAGCCATGAAATTAAAAGATGCTTGCTCCTTAGAACAAAAAATATGTCAAAACTAGACAGAGTATTAAAAAGCAGCGATACCACTTTGGCAACAAAGGTCCACATTGTCAAATCTATGGTTCTAGTAGTCACGTATGGATGTGAGAATTGGATCATAAAGAGAGCTGAGTGCCAAATAATTGGTGCGTTCAAATTGTGGTCCTAGAGAAGACTCTTGAGAGTCCCTTGGACAGCAAGGAGATCAAACCATCAGTCCTAAAGAAAATCAACCCTGAATATTCATTGGAAGGACTAATACTGAAGGTGAATTTGGCCAGCTGATATAAAGAGCTGACTCATTGGGAGAGACCCTGATGCTGGGAAAAATTGATGGCACAAGACAAGGGGGTAACAGAGGATGAGATGTTTAGATAGCATCACTGACTCAGTGGACATGGATTTGAGCAAACTCCTCTGGGAGATAGTGGAGGGCTGAGGACCCTGGCATGCTGCAGTCCATAAGGTCACCAACAGTTAAACACGAATTAGCGACCGAACAATAAAAACAACCTGTTTTTCTGCCTGAACCCTCAGTTTGCCATCTTTCTTTTCTCTGTTCTTTGTTTCCAGATAAGTATTTATAGCCTTGGGGCAAAATAGGATCTCCTGGCTTACCCTGAAATAGACAACACTCTTTTCTCACTCTCAGACCCTAAGACTCAATTTGGTCTCAGCTGAGACCTCAGGCTTGGATATTTTTAGATACAATTCATATATGTATATATAGTTAACTCTGTAAGTCACACACACACACACATATATATATATGTATATATACATGTGTGTGTGTGTGTGTGTGTGTGTATGTATAATGTTAATTAATATATGGACTTCCCAGGTGGCACAGTGGTGAAGAATCTGCCTACCAATGCCTGAAACACATATTTGATCCCTGAGATGGTAAAATCCTCTGGAGTAGGAGATGACAACTCACTTCAGTTGTGTCAGACACAACTGAATGACTGAACATGCACAATATATTATATATATTTCCTAACATTTTATATACATATTTATACCCTGTATGTTATATGTACCCATTTTATATGCATATACAATGTATAACCAGCAGGTTTGCTATCCTTATGGCTTAGCCATAATGACCTGTATGGAATTTCCATGAAATCCATTTGCAACATATATTGTTGAAATGAATAATGACACAGGTATATAACAATCACATTTTTATGATTAGAAAAAGAATAGTAACTGAGACTAGTACTAAAAAACACTGAAGAATGAGTGTAAGGGTACAGCTTAGAAGTGAATATTCTTTGACTATAGTGTGTTAGTTGCTCAGTCATGTCTGACTCTTTGTGACCCCATGGACCATAGCCCACCAAGCTCCTCTCCAGGCAAGAATACAGGAATGGGTTGCAATTCCCTTCTCTTTCCCACCCAGAGAATGAACCCATGTTTCCTGCATTGCAGGCAAATTCTTTACCATCTGAGTCAGCAGGGAAGCCTTTGACTCTAAAGAGTTCTATGGATAAATTCTCTGGGAGAGACATAATCACTATATTTAAAATAAATATTTTTTCTTATTTGCAACTCCAGTAGGCACACTAGTAAGAACAGCAAAGGTTTAAGTATGAAAAGCACCTAAATTGATAATGGTTTTACTTTTAAGACAATAGACTTAAATGTAGATACTCTATGCCCACATAGAGTGTAGAGAGTAGACATTCTATGTGGGACATGTGTTCCCATTGCTAACAGGCTACCAGTCTTGGCAAATACCTGCTTGCCAGGTAGCTTTCATCCAAACCCTCTCAAGGTGGGCCACTTGAGTCTGTATACCGCTTTTAAAGGTTAAGATGAATAAAGTTTTGAGTTTCTTTTCTTATTTGTTACTATGATAATTTAGGAGGCAGTTACCTTAGTCTTTTTTGGTTCTGTTCTGTTTTTGCAAAAACAGATTGTGTTCTTAAAAGCTTAATTATTCACCTCCTTCTTTGTTCTTTTCCAACTTCAAAGAGGTTTTTGAATGATAAAGAAACTTTTTTTGAATTAAAAAAAAAGACTTTTGGTTAAGTTGTTTTTATAGACACTTAGAAATGCAAAGTTGATAGTCATTTGAAACTAGACAATTGTATTAGAAGATGAAGAAACCTTTTAGTATGTTTCAAAAGGGGAGCATAATTTGCCACGCCAAAATACACTTCTTTGGCACAAGGCTTATTTTAGGTTGATTATTTTAAGAATGAAGAGATCCAGAAGAAGCTCCCAAAAGTGAGTAGAAGTTAACCTTTTGTAAGAGATATTCAGTCATGAGGAAAATCTTCCCTTATAAGGTACCCCCCCTCCTCCCCCGCCCTGCCCTGCTAAGAACCAGGAACAGGAGGATGACTAAACACTAAAGAATCTCATCAATGAAGAAAGCAACTGATTTAAATCTGCATAAAAACCAAAGCCTCCTCTATTGTGCTTTGACTGGTAACCTCCTAAAACTGCCCCCATTCTGCCCACTCTAAGATCTTTCTTGGTATTGAGCTTGTGGTGGTGGTTTAGCCTCTAAGTCATGTCCCACTTTTTGCAACCCCATGTACTGTAGCCTGCCAGCCTCTCTGTCTGTGGGGATATCCCAAGTAAGACTAATGGAGTAGACTGTCATTTCCTTCTCCAGGCAATCTTCCTGACCCAGGGATCAAACCCATATCTCCTGCACTGGCAGGTGGATTCTTTACCATTGAGTCACTAAGGAAACCCCATATTTAAAGTAAAAGCTTAGGCAGTTTCAGGGAGGTACAGTTTTTCTGTGTCTCCCCTGTGTGTACAGGAGGTATAAAGGTTATTAAATATCTGTTGGTTTTTCTCCTATTAATATGGCTTTTATTTAGGGAGAGTCTCAGCCAAGATATCTAGAAAGGCAGAGGGAAAATTATTTTTTCTACCATATAGTTTTACATATGATTATATAATATAGATATTTAGGTTGCAATCACCCTAAGTGAGAAAGAGAGGAAGGGAGAGAAAGAACATCACAAGCATATATGTTATGTTTCAACTTTTTGGCTTTTTCCATGTGGGATTATCGTACAAATGCCTTTGGAAAACAAAAAAGAAAATGATGTATTTTCCTTCACTGAGGCTGAGAATTGCCAGACTTTCTCCTCCATGAAACCCACATTTGAATTCTTATCTACCAAAGCATATGATGTACCTATGGATAGCTATGTACATGTAGATGTGCATGTAGATAGCTCTGTACATGTACCTATAGATAGAGGTGCTAATTAGAGCTTCTGAGACAAGAGGGAACGGGACAGGGCACAATCATTAAAAGAATGACATACCCATTGAGGATAGAACAAATACCGATTAGAGCCAACTAGGCCTAAGATGGCAGAAGATTTGACTTTCTGCTGATTTTGGGTCTCATTATACACTCATTATAATATATTAGCAAGCTAAGTGATGAACCCACAGGTGCCATGACAGTTCCGGGGCTGAACATAAAATGACCAAAAAAATGGCCAGTAGCTGGATTCCTGGAAATCCCCACCCCTTTGCCTAAACAGTTGGGTAACCCTCCTACTTGTTAGCCTATGAAATTACTCAGCTCATAAAAACTAACCACTCCCACACCCCCAAGGCCCTCTCAGCTTCTGAGAAGGACCACATTCTGTCTGTGGAGTGTGAATCAACTAAATCAACTCACTTTACCAAGAATTATTTTTGAATTCCTCCTTGTGTGAAGCCAAGGACCCTCACCTGGCTGGTGGCCCTCCCAGGAACTCACTGGAGACCTGGAAGATGACCACGCCCTCTCACCCCATCCTCCAACACTTCCACCTCACAAAGGCTACTAGATGATCACAATGTGTGTTTGTAGCCATTTAACTGACATTTTGGTGATTATAGCTCAGGGCCTTCATGGCTCAGATGGTAAAAAATCAGCTTCAGTGCAGGAGACTGAGTGCAATCTCTGGGTGGGGAAGATCCCCTGGAGAAGGGAATGGCAACCCACTCTAGTATTCTTGCCTGGAGAATTCCATGGGCAGAGGAGCCTGGCAGACTACAACCCATGGGATTGCAAAGAGTCAGACACGACTGAGTGATTAGCATTTTCACTTTCACTTTGGTGATTATACTGAGGCAGGAGGCAGATGGGCCCTTCAAAGGGTAAAGTGATTGGAGATTCATTCCCTATGGACCCAAAATCCAAGATGAGAATAGCTGGACAATTAAGGAAGGAGGCTGGGTTCTACCCAGACCACATATTTTTCATTCTCAAAGTCAGAAGACCTCCTTGACTACACAAGTACAGAAAAGCTTGTAGGCCAAAGGGGGATCAATGTCAAGGGATGTTCTACTCAGACACTTTTTTGGTAAAATCCATCTTGGCTAAGAGAGGCGTGCCTACACATGGGAGGATTTCACTGCCACAACCTGACCTCAGTCTCTGGCTGGGAACCCAAGCCCTGCTCAAGCCTTTATAGGCTGAGGCCACTTGAGATCAGTAACATTTTAGTTACATTTTGGAAAGGGAAAGTGTTGGTCACTCAGTGGTATCCGACTCTGCAAACCCATGAACTGTAGCCCATCAGGTTTCTCTGTCCACAGGATTTTCCAGGCAAGAATACTGGAATAGGTTGCCATTTCCTTCTCCGGGGGATCTTCCTGACCTAGGGATTGAACCCAGGTCTCCTGCATTGCAGGCAGATTCTTTATTGTCTGAGCCACCAGTGAAACCCACACTTTTGAAAATACTAAATAGTTTTTCAAGGATTCCTTCAATGACCCTTAAGGATTTGGGTTTTGAATTTGAAAAAATAAGACCAATTTCCTTCAGCTAATGCTTATATCAACTTCACAAGCAATAAAGTGGAAAAATAATGAACAAGAATTGAGAATCTGGAATAGTGAAAATGCATTTATACTTTTGAAACTAAACAGGACCCTGTGGGGCCCTCCCAGGTACAAATATTTCCATGTCCCCATTTCTTGTTTGTAAGAAATGAGTTTTATTCAACCTCCTAGAACTGTCCTGAGTCAAAAAGGGCAGGTTCAAATAGCTACTAATCAGGAAAGTAATGGAATGAAGAAACAAAAGGGGAGCAAGCAGGAAACAATAATACAGCAATTAAAACTGGATCCTGGTTTCTCCTCAAGGGATATTATAGCAATATCTTTGGGTTCTTCTACAGGAACTAAGGGCCCCACCCAGGTGGAGGATGGTAACTTGAGGCTGAGCACAGGCTTCCTGGAGCACAGTCCTGTTGCCTCACCACCAACCAATCAGAAAAACTCACACACCTTGCATTTCTCACCCCGAATTTTGCCTATAAATATTTCTTCCTGTAAATCATTGGGGAGTTTGGGGCTTTTGTGCATGAGCCACCAATTCTCCTTGGTTGACCCTGCAATACATTTTTCTCTGCTCCAAACTCCAGTGTTTCCATTTGGCCTCACTTGTTTTGGGCACATGACCATGTGTTCAGTAACACTTTACCCTCATGAAATCTATTTATTCAGAGCCAAGCAACGAGATGTTTAAAAAAAAAAAAAAAAATCTTCGTTGGAATAAAAGCCTAAATTGCATGCAAATTTGTCTTCTACTTTTTTCCTAGTACTTTGATGTCTCAAATTAAGGATAAATGATTCTTATTTTTATTAATTAGTAATTAAAAACTGGGTTGTCTTTTTTTTTTTTTATTTTAACCACTTTCTTTTATTATTTTTTTTTTAATTTTTTTTTATTTTTATTTTTTTTTTTATTATTATTATTTTTTTTTTCCAGTGGGTTTTGTCATACATTGATATGAATCAGCCATGGATTTACATGTATTCCCAATCCCGATCCCCCCTCCCACCTCCCTCTCCACCCGATTCCTCTGGGTCTTCCCAGTGCACCAGGCCGGAGCACTTGTCTCGTGCATCCCACCTGGGCTGGTGATCTGTTTCACCATAGATAGTATACATGCTGTTCTTTTGAAATATCCCACCCTCACATTCTCCCACTCTTTTTTGATCATTGCTCTCAACTGCTCAAATACTAGCAAAATGGTTTCAAGTAAGACAATATTTATATAATTGTAGTTTATATAAGAGTGAGAGTTTTCTTCTTTAATTCTTTCTATTGTAGTAATCCATATATGCCATCTTTCTTTCTTAAGAAAATTAAAGAAACTGGCAAAGTGGAGCTAATTTCTTACATTTGTAGATGAGCTTTTTTTTTTTTTTTAATCTCTTTCTCCTAAGTATTTTTTCTTTCTGCTATGAATCAAAGGTTCAGAGGAACTACTACCCAATGCATAGATATTTTGTGTGGAAATAGGCTCAACAAGGAGATGCTTTTTTTTCGTTTGGAACTAGATGGATGTTCAACAGTCTAGTTTCCTTCCTCAAGAACAAAGGGAAATTACATTGCAAGCCACCTTTGCAGTTAGGGTGGACCTATGCCACTATTATGATTAAAGCAACATGGAAGGAGTGATATAAAAATTTTTCAAATCCTGTCCCTTAGAATAACTTTGCACATTTTGTGTCTATCCAAACACTGAAAGCAAAGAAGTCCAATATGGAGTCAAATGAAATAAGCTTGGTTGCTTAAGTCACTCCTTGGAGGAGAGATACCCTAAAAGATATCTAGGTTGGTCACAGCTTACTAAAAGATATCTACTTACTAAAAGATATCTAGGTTGGTCACAGCTTAATCCTTGGAAGGATAATTCTGACCAATCTAGACTGCATATTAAAAATCAGAGACATCACTTTGTAAACAAAGGTTCATCTAGTCAAGGCTATGGTTTTTCCAGTAGTCATGTATGGATGTGAGATTTGGACTATAAAGAAAGCTGAGCGCTGAAGAATTGATGCTTTTGAACTGTGGTGTTGGAGAAGACTCTTGAGAGTCTTGGACTGCAATGAAATCCAACCAGTCCATCCTAAAGGAGATCAGTCCTGGGTGTTCATTGGAAGGACTGATGCTGAAGCTGAAACGCCAAAACTATGGCCACCTGATGCGAAGAGCTGACTCATTGGAAAAGACCCTGATGCTGGGAAAGATTGAAGGCAGGAGGAGAAGGGGACGACAGAGGATGAGATGGTTGGATGGCATCACCAACTCAATGGGCATGGGTGTGGGTGGACTCCGTGAGTTGATGATGGACAGGGAGGCCTGGCGTGCTGCGATTCAAGGGGTCACAAAGACTCAGACATGACTGAGCGACTGAACTGAACTGATGTCACTATTATGATTAAAGCAACATGGAAGGAGTGATACAAAAATTTTTCAAATCCTGTCCCTTAGAATAACTTTGCACATTTTGAATCTATCCAAACATTGAAAGCAAAGAAGTACAATATGGAGTCAAATGAAATAAGCCTGGCTGCTTAAGTCACCCCTTGGAGGAGAGATATCCTAAAAGATAGGTTTATGTATACCACCCTCAAGGTGAGCAAGAAATACATTTTATATGGATTACATCATGGAGATATGAGGATTTACTTTTCAACAGCTAGGAAGAATTTCTCTAATTAATAAAGTGCTTGCTGTGTGCCAGTCACTTTTTGAGAACCTTTACATTTACACATGGAAAAATCTATAATTGCCAGGTGTGTAGAAATAGCAATCTAATATCCACCTGAATTCAACAGTGCCCCTTGATAGAAAGTGCAATTGTTGTAAATACAGTTGATCCATGAAAAACATGGGGGCACATCCCTTGATATTCATGATTCCTTATATCCACAAATTCATGGTTCTGTTGGTGTTGTTGAGTCACAAAGTTGTGTCTGACTCTTTGCAACCCAATGGACTGTAGTTCACCAGTCTCCTCTGTCCATGGGATTTCCCAGGCAAGAATACTGGAGTGGGTTGCCATTTCCTTCTCCAGGGGATCTCCCTGGCTCAGGGATTAAACCAGTGTCTACTGCATTGCAGGTGGATTCTTTAACACTGAGCCATCTGGGAAGCCCCTCAAGTTTCTGTTACCAAATAGAAATTGGTCAAGTGATTCATCTTTAAAAACCTTGAACTCCCCAGTTCAAGGTTTTCAGGGAGAAATTCTGATAGGCAAAATAAGGGGTGAGGGATGTAGGGTGCATGACCTCTTCTGATTAGTTGGTCGTGAGGTAACAGATTTATCTAGGAACCTTGGGCTCAGTCTGAAGTTACCATCCTCACCTGGGTGGGGACTTTTGTTCCTGTAAAAGAACTCAAAGATAATATGTATATCCCTTGAGGAGATGCCAGAGTCCTGCTTTAATAGCTGCACTAATGTTTCTTGGAGGCATGCTAGGTGACATTAGTGGTAATGAATCTGCCTGCAAATGCAGGAGACACGAAAGACTTGGGTTTGATCCCTGGGTTAGGAAGATCCCCTGGAATGGAAGATGGCACCCAATTTCAGTATTCTTGCCTAATAAATCTCAAGGAAAATGGAGCCTGTCAGGCTACAGTCCATGGGCCACAAAGAGTTTGACAGGGCTGAACACAATGTTCCTTGATTGTTCCCCCTTTGTTTATGAATCCCCTTACTTTCCTGACTAGCAACTGTTTAAAATTAATTTTTGGTACTCAGGAAAATCTGGTTTTCCCAGGTGGCTCAGTGGTAAAGAATCTGCCTTCAAATGCAGGAGAAGCAAGAGACCTGGGTTCGATCCCCAGGTCTGATTCCTGGGTCAAGATGATCCCCTGGAGGAGGGCACAGCAACCCACTTCAATATTCTTGCTGGACAGAGGATCTTGGTGGGCTACAGTCCATAGGGTTGCAAAGAGTTGGACATGACTGAGCACACACGCATAAAAACACACTCGGGAACTTCTCAAAGGCTGAAGGGTTTAATAAGACTGAAACTCTGCAAATGGGAAACCAGGCACAGAGAAAGGATTTTGTAAGTAGGCACCCCCTGTGGTCCTGCTCCATTTCAGCTCCATATCAACAGATTCAACCAACCTTGGTCACGTTGTACTGTAGTATTTGCTACTGAAAGAAAAATGCACTTATAAGTGAACAATAGCTAAAACCAATGTTGTCCAAGGGTCAACTATAATTAGCAGATTCATAAGACAAGATCCAGAACAGCTTCATGGCGCTGGAGAGGGAGCAGTTGAGAGGAGATACTCCACGTCCAAGGTCAGGAGCGGGGGCCATGAGGAGATACCCCACGTCCAAGGTCACAGGAACCCCAGTAAGATGGTAGGCACTGAGAGAGGGCATCAGAACATAGGCAGATGAAACCACAATCACAGAAAACTAATCAATCTAAACACATGGACCACAGCCATGTCTAACTCAATGAAACTATGAGCCATGCCCTGTAGGGCCACCCAAGACATATGGGTCATGGTGGAAATTTCAGACAAAATGTGGTCCTCTGGAGACAGGAATGGCAAACCACTTCAGTATTCTTGCCTTGAGAACTCCATGAACAGTATGAAAAGGCAAAAAGATAGGACACTGAAAGATGAACTCCTCAGGTCAGTAGGTGCCCAATATGCTACTGGAGATCAGTGGAGAAATAACTCCAGAAAGAAAGAAGAGATGGAGCCAAAGCAAAACAACACCCAGTTGTGGATGTGACTGGGATGGAGGCAAGGTCAAATACTGTAAAGAACAATATTGCAGAAGAATCTGGAATGTTAGGTCCATGAGTCAAGACAAATTGGAAGTGGTCAAACAGGAGATGGCAAAAGTGAACGTCGATATTTTAGGAATCAGTGAGCTAAAATGGACTGGAATGGGTGAATTTAACTCAGATGACCATTATATGTACTACTGTGGGCAAGAATCCCTTGGAAGAAATGGAGTAGCCATCATAGTCAACAAAAGAATCTGAAATGTAGTACATGGATGCAATCTCAAAAACAACAGAATGATCTCCATTCGCTTCAAAGGCAAACCGTTCAGTATCACAGTAATGCAAGTCTATGGCCTGACCAGTAATGCTGAAGAAGCTGAAGCTGAACAGTTCTATGAATACCTAAAAGACCTTTTAGAACTAACACCCAAAACATATATCCTTTTCATTATAAGGGACTGAAATACAAGTAGGAAGTCAAGAAACACCTGGAGTAACAGGCAAATCAGGCCTTGGAGTACAGAATGAAGCAGGGCAAAGGCTGATAGAGTTCTGCCAAGAGAATGCACTGCTCACTGCAAACACATTCTTCCAACAACACAATGGAAGACTCTATACATGGACATCACCAGATGGTCAATAACTAAATCAGATCGATTATATTCTTTGCAGACAAAGATGGAGAAGTTCTATATAGTCAGCAAAAACAAGACCAGGAGCTGACTGTGGCTCAGCTCATGAACTCCTTATTGCCAAATTCAGACTTAAATTGAAGAAAGTAGGGAAAACTACTAGACCATTTAGGTATGACCTAAATGAATTCCCTTACAATTATACAGTGGAAGTAGGAAATAGATTTCAGGGACTAGATCTGATAGACATAGTGCCTGATGAATTATGGACGGAGGTTCATGACATTACAGGAGACAGGGATCAAGACCATCCCCAGGGAAAAGAAATGCAAAAAAGCAAGATGGCTGTCTGAGGAGGCCTAACAAATAGCTGTGAAAAGAAGAGAAGTGAAAAACAAAGGGGAAAAGGTAAGATATTCCCATTTGAATGCAGAGTTCTGAAGAATAGCAAGGAGATATAAGAAAGCCTTCCTTAATGATCAGTGCCAAGAAATAGAGAAATACAATAGAATAGAAAGACTGGAGATCTCCTCAAGAAAATGAGAGATACCAAGGGAACATTTCATGCAAAAATGGACTCAATAAAGGATAAAAATGGTATGGATCTAATAGAAGCAGAAGATATTAAGAAGAGGTGGCAAGAATACCTAGAAGAAATGTACAAAAAAAAAAAAAAAAAACAACCTTCATGACCCAGATGATCATGATGGTGTGATCACTCACCTAGAGCCAGGATGTCTGGCTCTAGGTGAAGTCAAGTGGGCTTTAGGAAGCATCACTATGAACAAAGCTAGTGGAGAGGATGGAATTCCAGTTGAGCTATTTTAAATCTTAAAAGATGATGCTGTGAAAGTGCTACACTCAATATGCCAGCAAATTTGGAAAACTCAGCAGTGGCCACAAGACTGAAAAAGGTCAGTTTTCATTCCAATCCCAAAGAAAGGCAATGCCAAAGAATGCTCAAACTACCGCACAGTTGCACTCATCTCACACGCTAATAAAGTAGTGCTCAAGATTCTCCAAGCCAGGCTTCAACAATACGTGAACCATGAACTTTCAGACATTCAAACTGGTTTTAGACAAGGCAGAGGAAGCAGAGATCAAATTGCCAACATCTGCTGAATCGTCAAAAAAGCAAGAGAGTTCCAGAAATACATCTATTTCTGCTTTATTGACTATGCCAAAACCTTCGACTGTGTGGATCACAATAAACTGCATAAAATTCTGAAAGAGATGGGAATACCAGACCACCTGCCCTGCCTCTTGAGAAATCTGTATGCAGGCCAGGAAGCAAGAGTTAGAAATGGACACTGAACAACAGATAGGTTCCAAATAGGAAAAGGAGTACATCAAGGCTGTATATTGTCACCCTGCTTATTTAACATATATGCAGAGTACATCATGTGAAATGCCAGGCTGGATGAAGCCCAAGCTGAAATCAAGATTGCTGGAAGAAATATCAATAACTTCAGATATGCAGATGCCAAGATGCCACCACCCTTATGGCAGAAAGTGAAGAAGAACTAAAGAGCCTCTTGATGAAAGTGAAAGAGGAGAGTGAAAAAGTTGGATTAAAATTAAACATTCAGAAAACTAAGATCATGGCATCCAGTCCCATCACTTCATGGCAAATAGATGGAGAAACAGTGACAGACTTTATTGTTTTTGCCTCCAAAATCACTGAAGATGGTGACTGCAGCCATGAAATTAATAGATACTTAAATTAAAATGAAATTTTAATTAACTTAAATTAAATTTCATTAAATTAAATGCTCTTTTCCTCCTTGGAAGAAAAGTATGACCAACCTAGGCCACATATTCTAAAGCAGAGACATTACTTTGCCAACAAAGGTCTGTCTAGTCAAGGGTATGGTTTTTCTAGTAGTTATGTATGGATGTGAGAGTTGGATTATAAAGAAAGCTGAGCTCTGAAGAACTGATGAACTTTTGAACTGTGGTGTTGGAGAAGACATTTGACAGTCCCTCGGACTCAAGGACATTCAACCAGTCCATCCTAAAGGAGATCAGCAAACATGAAATTAAAGCACACTTCCAATGAGTGTTCACTGTAAGGACTGATGTTGAAGCTGAAACTCCAATACTTTGGCTACCTGATGCAAAGAACTGACTCATTGGAAAAGACCCTGATGCTGTGTAAGATTGAATGAAGGAGGAGAAGGGAATGACAGAGGATGAGATGGTTGGATGGCATCACCAAGGCAATGGGCATGAGTTTGAGTAAATTCCGGGAGTTGGTGATGGACAAGGAGGCCTGGCGTGCTGCATTCCATGGGGTCGCAAAGAGTCAGACATCACTGAGTGACTGAACTGAACTGAGGACAAGATCAATTTCTCTTTATTATGAGAGCAGTAGGGATCACCATTAATAGAGTATCATAATTATTTCTTACTTTAAAGGAAAAGATGATTGCTTGGGCTGCATGTACAGTTATTATCCACTACTGAGTTCTTTCTCTGAAAAGCAAAGAATTCAAATGGTGACTAGGGTCACAGAAATCACCTTAATGAAGGCAATATAGTTTACATAAATTTATACATGAAACTAATAATAGGTCCATCTGGTCAAGGCTATGGTTTTTCCAATGGTCATGTATGGATGTGAGAGTTGAACTGTGAAGAAAACTGAGCGCTGAAAATTGATGCTTTTGAACTATGGTGTTGGAGAAGATTCTTGAGAGTCCCTTGGACTGCAAGGAGATCCAACCAGTCTATCCTAAAGGAGATCAGTCCTGGGTGTTCATTGGAAGGACTGATGCTGAAGCTGAAACTCCAATACTTTGGCCACCTCATGCGAAGAGCTGACTTATTGGAAAAGACCCTGATGCTGGGAGGGACTGGGGGAAGGAAGAGAAGGGGACAACAGAGGATGAGATGGCTGGATGGCATCATCAACTCAATAGGCATGAGTCTGAGTAAACTCCAGGAGTTTGTGATGAACAGGGAGGCCTGGCGTGCTGCAATTCATGGGGTCACAAAGAGTCAGTCATGACTGAGTGACTGAACTGAACTGAACTGAATAGATGGGCAAACTTTATTCCCTTTTATATTTGCTATAATTTGGCCAAACTGTCTTTTTGCTTATATTGATGTTTATTGACATGATGGTATATCATCAAACACTGTCATATAATTAGCCAAATCTGTGAAGAATTAATACTGCTTTACTGACAAGTTATAACTATACTAAATTAGTAAATACAAAAGTGTAATTGAAAACTATTTTTAGCAGCTGTTGGGAAGAAATTTTCCTCTACTCTTCTAAATTCTTCTGGCTGGTCTAAGAGCTAAATTGACTTGAGACAGATTTCTAGGAGAAAATCAAAGGTTTAAAAACATGTATACGTGGGAGAGACCCAGGGAGACTAATGTGTGTGTATTAGTTGTTCAGTTGTGTCCAACTCTTTGCAACCTCATGGATTCATATAATTTCATGTGGTCATTAGGCTCCTCTGTCAATGGAATTCTTCAGGCAAGAATACTGGATAGTCATCTGTTCCCTTCCCCAGAGGATCTTTCCATTCCCTTCTCGAGGGGATCTTCCCCACCTAAGGATCAAATCTAGGTCTCTCATATTGCAACCAGATTCTTTACCACCTGAGCCATCAGGGAAGTCCAGCCACCAGGAAGACTAACTGACTCATTAAAATGACTAACTCCCTCACCTTAAGTATAATCTTCAGCTAAATATGATAGAAAGTATAGGGGGATAGGGTTTAGGACTTCAAAGAGTACAGAAGCAATTGATGTGATGGTAAACAAATAGTTGGTAAACAAATGTTTGCGGAGCTTGCAGAGACACAAGTGGACTCATCTTTAGGTCCTGCTGAGTTTTCCTCACCACATTTACAGTCCAGATTCTTTGCAGGGTACTCTAGTGCTTGCTCTATTAAAGGAATATATTCTTCCAGAACGTTCCTGAGAAGACCAAAGCACCTTCTTGAGCTTCTGAGCCTTGATTGTTTTCAGCTTGAAATAATAGTCATGCCAAAGAGATAGATTTGGGTGCCAAAATTTTCTCTTCTACGTAGTTAATATTCAAGACAATAGGAGGAGTCTTCATAATGCAAATTATTCGTATTCTCTCTCTCCCAGTACACACATACACATGTATATATCCTTTTTTGTTGGCTGAAATTTTGATGAGGTAAAATTATACTTGTGGGAGAATTTCAAGCTGAATTGTGCTGCAGGTATTGCAAATATTATTTTTGGCCCAATTTGAAAATGTGCCCCTTGACTGAGAGTCCAATGAGACTAGACTCTTTCTACTGATTTCTTTTTATTAAAATTCTCATGCCAACAAAGCTGTGTTGGCTTAAAATAAGACACAACATAGCCATTGGAGACTTGTTTCTTTCTTGTTCTTGGAGAACTTGTTCTTTTGTTCTTGCAGTAAAGGTGAACACACATGTTTCTAATATGCTAATGGTATTTTAACAAATTTTTCATTTTAGTAAACAGTAATAGTTTTAAAGATTTTATTTCATTCTGGGAAATACTGAGTTGAGTTCACCATATTGAAGCATTTAGGAGATAAAATGCTATCATCTGTTTTCAGTGACAAGATACCACTGTATTCCCATTTATTGAAAGAAGAATTATTATGCATCTTCTCCAATCTGGAACCCTTTTACTTTCAGCCAACGTATTAGCTATTTTTTTTTTTTTTTCTTTTTTGGCCATGCCAAACTGCAAATGGGATCTTGGTTCCTGACAAGGGATTGAACTCATGCCTCCTGCACTGGAAAACACAGTCTTAACCACTGGATCTCCAGGGAATTCCCTTTCTGCTGATTTATTAGTCCTTAGTCTTTTTTTCTTTTTGTTCTCTGTTTTAAAAAAAATGCTTTCAGTTTGCAACTTTACTGAAAGCATTTTGTATTCAAAACATGCAACATTTCTCTCCCCACCTCTGAAACAGAAACAACAAACCACTTCACACTTCAGTCTCTGGCAGAATGATTGCATTCTGATGCCAAGTGTCTGATTTCAGAATTTAGCTGTGATACACAAGGCATGACAATAAAGTAATGAAAATGGTTTTAAGAAATGTAGCTCTAGTAGCTCTTGATCAAAGTATTTCAATAAAAGGTATTTCAAAACTGTCATTAGCAATGGCAACCTCATGGGTTAGCTAGAAAATAATAAGGTCAATGCAAAAGTTTCCATGAAGCTTTCTTGAAAAAACAGTATGAGAAGTAAGAACTTAAGCCTAAAAATGTCAATAATCATAACATTAATTTCTAAGGGAATATTTAAGAAGAAGTTAGAGCAGACTTCCCTGATGGTTCAGCAGTGAAGAATTCACCTGCAGTGCAGGAGACCTGGGTTCCATCCCGGGGTCAGGGAGATCCCTGGAGAAGGGAATGGCAACCCATGCCAGCCTTCTTGCTGGGAAATTCCATGCACAGAGGAGCCTGGCGGGCTGCAGGTCATGGGGTCCCATGGACTGGACTGGACTTAGCAACTAAACAACAACAACAGAAGTTAGAGTAGCCATTTGAGAGGGAAACTGAGAATAGAAAGGAAATACAGGGTAACAGGGAGGTAGTAATTTATCATGGGCTTAATAAGAAGAACTTTGACATAAAAGAGAAACTCTTATGTGTTTCGTGATACGATCTCAGTTCTTTTCCTTAAAAAGGTCTTTGGTTAACATGTACATTGTTATTGATGACTGCTTAGAATAGTATTGTCTCATTTTGATTTATTTTAGCTTAATATGGTTGTTTTTAGTCATTTAGAGGCATTTGTGTATTGTACATGTTTCTATGTGGAGGGCTCTCAGCTCCAGATGGCCCAGCTACATTCAGCATATTCAATCAATTTATTATTTGAATCATGAAGAATAGAAGTTTCAGTAGCCATTCTGTTGAATAATCTGTTCTTTAAAAATATCCTTGAGTATTTTTTGGAAATAAGAATATCATCCTGATTTAAACACCCAGCCCAATAATGTAAGAGTCCTGTGGTGGTATTACTCAATCCTTCCTTCCGCTGCTGTCACCCAAATCTTCTATCAAAATATAATTTAAAGGACAAAGAGAAACCACTAGGTCATTGCAAAGTTCTTGTGCAATTAGAGGTTTAGGTAAAGTCAGAAGAATCTTCTGCTAAAGAAAGAGGTAGTTTTAATGAAAATACATTCAGGGATCATTTAAATTCAACATTAAGAACAAAGATGTTTATTGAGCTCCAGCTACTAACAGTGCTGGGATATGGCAGAGAACAAAACAGACCAAAGTCTATTCTCATGGACCTTTTTCTTCCAATTACAGGAACTGTAAACAATAAACAAATATGCAAATGATTATCTTATGAGTTGGATGATGTTATGAGTATAAAGTGGTAAGATACTCAGTAAAGAGTTAGTGATGGAATTCAGAGAACCGAAAGAAAGGATCAAGGAAGCCATGCAGGTTTGATCCTTGGGTTGGGAAGATCCCCTGGAGGAGAAAACTGCAAACTACTGAAGGATGGAAATCCCATGGACAGAGGAGCTTGGCGGGCTACACTCTGAAGTGAAGTGAAAGTCACTCAGTCGAGTCCGACTCTTTGTGACCCCATGGACTATACAGTTCATGGAATTCTCTAGGCCAGAATACTAGAGTGGGTAGCCTTTCCCTTCTTCAGGGTATCTTCTCAACCCAGGCATCCCGCATTGCCGGCGGATACTTTACCGCTGAGCCACAAGGGTAGCCCCCGGACTCCAGTCGATGGGGTCGCAAAGAGTTAGACAAGACTGAGCCTGCACACAGGAACTTCAGCTCAACAGAATCAGCACGCCAGAAGGGGGAGCTCTCACACTTTGCTACCATACCTGAACCTGACAAGAAGGAAGACTCCCCTTTCCTTCAGGGCAAGGACTCAGTCAATGAAAAGCCATGAGCTCTGTTTACTACGGTTCTCCAACTTCCTTTCCCCCGTCTATAAAAGTGCTTTCCTTCTCTTGCCATGAGGAGACTGGCATGTGATACACCATGGTGACAGACCCTGAATTGCAATCCCCTGCTGATCTGGAATAAATCCCACACTGCTGGAGAAATATCTAGTCAACTCAAGGCAACATGGATATGTAGAGAATGATCACTGCACACAGAAGTAACAGCAAGAGGTCGGCAAGTTATGAGAATCTGGAGGAACACAAGGGGATGGGATGTAAAGAATAAAAAGGAAATGGAAACAAGGTGAGCAAAGTGAGGCAGATCATACAGACCAGGGCCTTGTGTGCCAGAATCAAGCTTTCACACTTAGTGACCTTCAGGTTAAAGAGAAGAGAGAAATGAATTGGTTTAAGCCTTGGAAGGATTATTCTGAGTACAACAGCCTAGAGGAGGACAAATTAGAAGTAGGGGATGAGGTAGGAAGGAGCTTTAAAAAAGATCAAGTTGAGAGATGCTAGTGTTTTAGATTAGTTAATAAGATGGTACATATATTGATTTCAGAGTCGTATGCATTTACTGATAGATTGGCCAAGAGTATGAGAGAAAGAGGAAGCCTAACCATAACATCAAGCTTTTCAGTGTCAGTAGGAGGAATGCAAGCATTGCCTGTGATACCAGTGAATTTAAGGTTCATGCTTCATCATTAAAGAATTCAGAGATAAAGTATAGCAAGAGGAAGATTTAGGTAAGAATAGGATTTATTTAGAGAGACACACACTCCACAGACAGATTGTGGACCATCTCATAAGGCAAGAGAGAGAACCCTGAAATATGGCGTGGTTAGTTTTTTTGGGCTGGGTAATTTCATGGGCTAATGAGTGAGTAAGAGGATTATTCCAATTATTGTGAGGGAAGAAGTGGAGATTTCCAGGAATTGGACTATTGCCCATTTTTGACATTTTATGGTTGGCCTCAGAACTGCCAAGGCACTGGTGGGTGTATCATTTAGCTTGCTAATATAATACAATGAGTGTATAAGGAGGCTTGAAGTTCACTGGAAGTTGAATATTCCACCATCTTGAACCGAGTTGGTTCTATCCATATTTTGTCATGCCTTATGGCTATATCATTCTTTGAAAGGTTGTGCCCAGCCCCTTCCCCTCCTGTTTCACCATCTGCTGAGGGGAGGCAAGTTTCATGAGGTTAGAGTGGTGTGTTTGTGTGTGTGTTGTCAACTACAAACTGGCACTTGCCAAGAGCATTGTCAGTGACTGAACAGCAAGGGCATTTGCCATCTGCCTTTGCAGAGACTGAACCCTTGGCTGCTGCAGCTGTTGACCTTCAACACCCCCTGAGCGAGTTCAGGGTGGAGTGAGGCACTTTTTTTTTTTCAGGGAGTCTGCTGGGACAGGTCTTTAGATAGTTGGGTGTTTTTAGGAACAGATTTTATGATCTCAATCCTTGCATCTCCTCATATCTAGAAAAGCACTAAATCCCTTAATGGTGACATCAGGTGACTAGCAAAAAATCTTTTGTAAAATGAGTGCCTAATGTTATTGAACTCCCCCTTCACCAAAACCATATATATTGACCTTCCTCCCACTGCCTTTTTTGGAGCAGTCTCTCAGAGCTATCTGAGGGGCTGCCTCCTGGGGTGAAGTCCTCATTTTGCCCCAAATAAAATGTAACTCATGACTTTCAAGTTGTGCATATTTTTTTAGCCAACAGTGTATAAGACTATCAGTTTACACTTCAGATTCCTATTAGACTTCCTATTAGAGTTACTGGCTGGGATATTACACATGAGTCTAGCTTTGTAGAAAGAATCTGATATTTTATAAACACAGAGAAGTGAAAAATTCTATCATAAGTCTCTTTGAACTCACTAAAAATGTGATAGATTCAGACAAATTTAGAATCCTGAGCCCTGAAACTCTATAATGTTTACATTTGAGAAAATGAGAAAAGAATTAGCATAAGTGATTAGAGAAGAAATGACTAGTGAAAGAGATGAGTTGTGTCTTGGAAGCAGTGGAAGGTCCAGAAAGGTGAAGTAAGCAACTATTATTTTTTTAAGAAAGATAAAAATAATTAGATGCCATGGATTTGGCCTAAGAAGACAGTAATAATTTTGCTAGGAGTAGGAGAAAAAAATTCATGTTAACAGGTGAAATATAATTTTTCAAGTGAGAATAGATTACAGGTTCATCAAAAGCAAAGTCACATCCCTGATGGCAGACTGTGTGAGCCCATGGAGGACTGGGGAAGAAATCAGCAGTCCTCACTGAAAGCTGGGATCCAAGCAGCTGCCAAAGCCCTCAACTCTCCACCCTTCTCCATACACAGAAAACTAGGATCTCACACCCATCTTTAGAACCTGCAGAAATCTACACACATGAAAAGCCCATGGATGTTTGTGAAGGGCCAGATTTGTAGCAGAGGAGAAGGGCTAGAGCTATGTTGTATATTGGGAGGAGGGTGGAGTCCCTAGAATAAGAAAGTTACAGAGTCTGAGAAACAAAAGGAAATGAGACGTGTTGAGTCAGAGTCAAGGAATCATCCATGTGTTACACAATCCATGTGCATGTGTAGGCTTGCTCAGTCGTGTCAGACTCTTTCCGACCCCATGGACTGCAGCCCTCCAGGCATGGATATTGAAGTGAGTTGCCATTTCCTCCTCCAGGGGATCTTCCAGTCTGACCAAGTGATCGAACCCATGTCTCCTGCATTGGCAGGTGGATTCTCTAATACTAAGCCACCTGGAAATCACTACAAATATCAAATATGTAAATCGTGAGACTTTGTTCTCTTGTCATGCATACTGATGCTTATGTTGGCCCAGGGAAGACAAAAGCCATGCTGATGAATTAAGTGGTTGCTTCTTATTCAAATCATGGCCAGACACTACTTATTTCCTTATGGATTATGTAAGAGAAGATTAGAAGTGGGTTCCCCAAGCCTGTAGTCTATGCGGAAAAACCTACCATTATTCCCATCCTCTCCTAGTCCTAACTCCAGTAAGTAATATTCTATCTTCTCTACAAGAGTAAGGATGTTCTACCTCAAAAATTATGGCAGAGTTATTTTCATTAATTTGTGGCTACAGTGAGGGTATTCAATATTTTCATTTTGCCTTTGCAATCCCTCCCAAACTTTCAGGATATACACTTCACTTTGGTGACCAGACAGGAGTCATCAACACCCACCTCTTCTGCATCACAGTTAAACTTTTCATTTTAAAGAGAATTATCAGAATACAACTCAAAAGATGAGAAAGCACTTTAAATTTGCCAATAAAAGCACAATTAACCACCTTCCCTATCTAAATTACTTTTTCACCTAATATTCCATGAAATTAATGACTGAACCTCAGCAGAAAAGTGGCAAGGACTAAATGATACATTCTTTGTGACTTGATAAATAGAAGATAAAGTGATGCTTGCAGTTCAGTGAAGGTTATAGATGGACACTAGAATTTAATATAGTGGATGAGTTATTTAGCTATAGACCTAAAAAAACCATTTTGTCAGAAAAATCAGCAATTTTTCCAGAAGGAAAATTATACCTGTGGATCTATTTATAAAAATATAAGAAGAAAATAAAATGTTTTAACCACTATTAAATTGAATCTGAAAATAAAGCCATTGACACATACCTAGATTTTAGTAAAATTATATTTCACTTGGAGGAAAACTTGTTTTTAAGTGACTGGTTTCTTAGTATGGTACCACTGAAAGGTATTTGATTCAAATTCTTTTCAACTTTATCATTTAATCAAACATGTTTTACATTTAAATATATGTGCATAATATTTATGCATAACTAACAACTTTTTTATCCTCATGTGTACCTCTAGAACCTTGAATTCATAGTTCTTCCAAATATACTTGCAAATTAAAGCACAAAAACATATCCTTATGCTATACATCAAGGAAAAAATAGTTTTTTGATTTGACCTCATTTTAAACAAACCATTTTGCATTGATAAACAAGGCATACCAAGAAAAAGAAATATGACTAATTTCCCTTCAATTATTTCTGAAAAGCAACTTCACACAAAAGCTGAAGGTAGAAAATATACTTCTTCTTAATGAGACTTTATTAAGAGTACTTGTTTATTTGTGCCAGTCAAATCTGACCTTTATAATACCATATTTGTTTAGATCTAGCGGAGATAAATTGAGTGCACTAATTCTAAATTGAAGATCTATTAAGTAATAAGTAGGATGTAGTTTTATAATCACCTTCAGGTTATAAACAACATTTACCACAAGATCAAAACATGTTGACTTAGAAGAAGCAAATGCAAATTAAAATGGAAGAGATTTTAGAAATGCAGTGAATAGAATTATAAGATGTGGTGCTATTAAGAATTTTAAAATATTTCTAATTTCACTTGATTAATTGGTGATTATGCTCTAGAAGACTTACCCAACCAAAATTTTACGGCATTTCATGAAAAACATTAAAGCATTTTTGGTTTGATAGACAATAATATTTAAGATACAGGTATTTAGAACTTCCCTGGTGGTTTAGATGGTAAAGCGTCTGCCTACAATCTGAGAGACCCAGGTTCAATCCCTGGGTTGGGAAGATCCCCTGGAGAAGGAAATGGCAACCCACTCCAGTATTCTTGCCTGGAAAATCTCATGGATGGAGGAGCCTGGTGGGCTATATAGTCCATGAAGTCGCAAAGAGTCGGACACGACTGAGCAACTTCACTTTATTTAAATTTCTTGATAGAATAATCGGAAGAATCACCAGTTTTTTTTTTTTTTTCCCTACTGCTTTTGATTTTTAATTTGCTAATACAGAGTGAAGGAAAATAAATGTTTCTCTTCTGATGTCAAGTATGACATCTCAGAAGGTGTGTGTCTGTGTGTATGTGTTGGGTGTATGTTAATATCACTGATGCTAATTCCTTTGTAATACTCCTTCATTATTTTAAGCAAATAATTCCCAGAATGGATCAACTTATTAAGAAGAATTAGAAAAAAAATAAATGTCATCAGTATAGGGTGGTATGTCAGCAAGTTGAAAATGTACATCACATTAAAAATAAGTCATAGAGAACTTTTTCAAGTTTTTTTAAATTATAAAATAACTTTTGGAAAGATAATGTTCAGAAGCTAAAGCAATTATGTGATGGTATTCCAATTTTATTTATGAGATAATTTTAAAAATATAAACAGAAGGGTTGACTTCAAATACTAGAGAAAGTCCTGTTAACAACTATTCTTCAAATAGCTTTACTTGTATTTATTACATATTTTAAAGATGAACAAATTTTTTTTTAAATAAAACTACCATTTAACCATTTAAAGTAGCTGCTATGAAATCCTTACTAAAGACGTACCTGTTATAATGATATAATTTCAACAATATTTGGAAACACTAATCCATGCCAACTTCAGGATATAATCCAATTTTGTAGGTCATTTAAGGCCTCTGTGTATGTCTTTAGACTTGTCTTCTAAAATTTTCAAGTAGTATCAGCATATTATCTAAGGTATAGTTTTAAAGTTTAAAAAGAAATGTTAAGCCTAAAAAAAAAAATCCATCATTGTGCTTGTGTTTCCTCTTGGAAGAAATACACTTTCCCCTATTCCCATTTGAGCAGTGGCTGAGACTGCCTGATGGCTCAGCCTTCAATACTGGAAGCAAATATGTTATATCATCCCAGATGAAATTATGTAGTCTCTCCATGTGCCACCTTGGACCAAGTACATATACCAGGTTCTGGAGTGCACAGTCTGACAATTATTTGTGTTGTAAATTTCTCCTTTTGTCTACTAAATATGTAATTTATATTGATCTACTCAACAAATCAATACACGATCAGAAGACAGTTTTGAAATAGTCCATAAAACTATTTCTCACATTTATGGTCTATATATGGGGGTCAAAATGTCTCAGTTTAACGATGGAAGTGATCAGATTCATCCTCCTACACTGTGAAACATCACTGCATGTGGCCTCTCATTTCTGTTCCTGTAAATTTTCTGGAAGAGTCTATGGAAATGTGAAGCACTGGTTTATATTGTTGGACCAGTCTAATTATTAGGAAGAACTTTCCTTTGCTGAAATAAGTTCACTTTAGCCTCTACTTCTCTCTGAAACAAAATTTGAGGCAAGGTTTTGCATCCTGTTTAAATGGTTGCTTCAACACCTAGGTATCCCCTCTATATACATCCAGGCCCTTCTTATACACATCTTATAATAGATGTCCCTACACACTGTTCTTCCAATCAACAACTGAATGTATGATCCCATCATTGATTTACTCGAAATCATTTGAACCACAGTTTAATTATCTGCTAATGTGTCTTGTCTGTCTTACTTGAATTTGGTCTCTTTCAAGACTCGAGAAATGCTCCATCTTTCTGTCTCTCCCTATCTATCTATCCATCCATCCATCTATCATCTATATATCTATCTATCTTGAAAGAATCAAGGAATGAATGGGTAGAAAATCAGAGAGAAGAAAAAACATGCAGAAATCATAGGAAGCAAAAGAGCATATGCTAACTTTTCTAGGGCCCACAATATTAACAGAAACCAAGGTTAATTTACGGTGAGTCAAAGCATACCTTTTAAGTGTACATTCATCCTTTCATTGAACATTTCTTTCATAACTACTACTAGGCCAGGCACTGGCCTAGATGGGGATAAAGCAGAGCAAACACCTAATGTAATACAAAATGTATGGTTATTGCTCATGGAATTACACATGTGATATGTCGCTAGTGATTTTGAGTATATTTCTCTCATCACTATGGCATACAAGCATCTAATTGGAATATTGATAATGCAGTACATTTAGGTTTTCTTGAGTAGGCCGTATGTTTCTTTCTGATTATTTCACGTGAGAGACAATAATCTGAATGGTATTAATGAATCCAAAATTGTTCTTGAACAATGGTTAGATTCAGCTTGACTCAATTATAAGCAAATAGACTTTTTATTTATTTATTTTTTATTGACAAGAGTATATTTCATTCAACACATTTGCAATACTGGTTTTCCTTGGATTTCAACACTCGGTATTCAAATAATTATCATTCACTTACTGTATTGATTGCCCTTAGGAATTGCTATTCACATAACAAATTTGGATTTTCTGATAAAATTATTTGACAAATACTTTGAATTATTGTTGAGTGGTACTACCCACCAAATGAATAGGTAGTTGATATGTCATCATAAGATTTGTCTGAATAGCAGTATTGTACATTCATGAATGCTAATCCAAATGGACTCCAAATACTTTCACACCATCTCCATCTCTAATTTAGTCAAAACTGTGAAGTCGATTGGGACTTTTTAACGTTTTATCTGTTCAAAGCACACTGTACATGCAGAAACATTATTAATTTGTGAGATTTTTTTGTAATGCTCTCCTAGGTGTCTCTTCCAAAAGCATTTATTTGCAAGAAAATTAGCTACAACTTGATTTAATTTGTAAGTTATTTTGAAACCCTCCTCAAGAGTTTCCAAGTCATTGATTCTTTAGGCAGGATTAAAAAAAATAAAATTAACTAATGGGAATTCTTCACATTTGTTTTCTAGCTAAAAAAGTAGAGCTTCATGACCTCAGCTGCTTTTTAATTAAAGCTTGTTTTTGTTGAAAACTCTGTGAGCCCACATGTTTGTTACTATTTGTATTCATACAGTAGATATTAACCACGCTTGTAAGAAAAAGCAAAAATGTTCCTCCTCAAAGAGAAAGATGAGAATGGGGGTGTAAAGCAGGTGCAAGACACAACCAGATGGAAATTATTACCCGTTAGCTTGTAATCATCATCCTAGAAGAAAAGACTTGAAAAACATGAAAAGCTACAGTTTTCTCTTCTTGCTATAGGAGGCTAATATTGCACTCCTGCACTTAAATACACATCTCAGCAGGTCTCCAGCTATGGAAGGGAAATTCTGATGATCATACAAAAAAACAGAATCATTGAAAAGTTCATTCTGAATAGGGAGGCTGATTTTCCACTTTCTCCTTGTTAGTAAGCTGCTGCAGAATGCTCTGGAATGTGAAATTAGCTTAAAAATAAAAATAAAATAAAACAACAAGACTGAAGGCTCAAAGTGTTTTGTTAAGATCTTACTATCATGGTATAACCAAGCTGAAAACTGGGTAAGGTCATTACTGTAACTTCACTGTTAGCAGAAAGCTTAGAAACAGCACTGCTTAACCCTCACCCCTCCCACAGTGGGGCTTCCCAGGTGGTAATAGTGGTAAAGAACCCATCTGCCAATACAATAAGAGACGTGTTCGATACCTGATCTGGAAGATCCCCTGAAGTGGGGCATGGCAACTCATTCCAGTATTCTTGTCTGGAAAATCCCATGGACAGTGGAGCCTGGTGGCCTACAGTCCATAGGGTTGCGAAGAGTCAGACACTGCTGAGCATGCACACATGTAAGCCTCCCACAGTGAAGCATGTAGAAATGGGAATTTCATTAGAAAAAAACAAAAGTGGAAGGTGTAAAATCATTTTTGTATTCTTCTCCATATCGCATGAGAATTTTCAAATAATTCTGTTCCATAAGTTCCTGGTTTTATAGCCTCAGGGAACACTATCCATAAATGTGTGGCTTTGTCACTAGCAAGTATAACACCTACATTTGACTGGTTTAAGCAAAATTATAAGATTGTGCCCTTGAAAGTTAGAGAAATCACTTTTTTTTAGCTTGCCTTGTTGTTTCTCTGTAGCTTTTTGTAAAGAATTTGAAGAATATGAGAATTCTATTTATGGAATGATAGAGATTCTTTTATAATGGTCTACGAAATACATTTCATTTACTATGAAATATCAAGTATTCAATACAAGAGAAAACAGATTCTTCACCTAAACTGAGAGAAGCTATTAAAATTCCTAAAATCAGGGAATTTTTGAGTTCCACAAGTGTGCTTATTTTATACCAGTAGTTTCCCTATGTGGCTGCTTAACATTAATTGCTATTTACTTAATTATCAATTATCATTTAATGCCTCAATGTATAATGAGTTTCCCTACTACTGTTAATAGTTTTCAGAGATTCTACTGAAGATATTAAATAATGTAATGTATAAAGTTGATATAAAATGCAATTGTTGGACTATTTTAAAAGCACATTATGCCTTGTGAGACTATCCAGACAATTATTTAAGCCTATATGAATGAAAGGTACTTATTTCCTATAATATGTCTGAGAGCATTTATTTCTATACCATAAAGTATTTATTTGTGGAAATTATTACATATACTACTCTCTCTCTAATCATTGCAGACTATTTTATTTTCTTCTTTAACATTTTTAAATGATGGGCTACTGAAATTTGTATGTAAGAACATATCTGTGCTTATATGTTTAAATATATAAATTAATGTAGTATTCATATTCATTTTGATATATTTACAGAATTTCAAATACTTTATTAAAAAAAAATTATGTGGAGCCAACCGCCTTTTGTACTGCCACAAAAGAGGTAAGTGTAAGGGATACACATGGGATGAGTGAGTGTTAGTCACTCAGTCATGTCCTCTTGTACCCCATGGACTATAGCCTGACAGGCTCCTCTGTCCATGGGATTTTGCAGGCAAGAATACTTTCGTGCATTGCCATTTCTTCTTCCAGGCGGTCTTCCCAACCAGGGATTGAACCCAGTCTCCTGCATTGCAGGAGGATTCTTTATCTTCTCAGCCACCAGGGAAGCCCATGGGATGCAAGTATATAAAGAATATGTGTATGTAAGGAATACACAAGATGTAGTTAAGAGTGAAAGGAGATACTCCCAGGGTCCTGCATCAGTCTGGACAACATGCCTCCCAGAACTTCTGCTGTGAGGGATTTAATTGGCCAACCATCCCAGCTGCTACTCTCTGAAATCCAACCTGTGGATGATGCTGGAGGATGTGCTTCTTATGGTCTGTGGCCAGCTCATGCTCGAGGACTCCAGGGCCCTGAGGCTGTCTGTTCCTGAAGGCAACTGTGGTTCCTGACAACTTTGCTGAAACTCAGAATTGAAGAGCTTCCTTCTCTCTTTCACAGGGTTTCAATCTGTTTCTCAGGAGATGAGTCCCGCATATCTCTAGCAGTGCATCCTTTATGTTTTAAATTTTCATGTAAAATAATAAATACATTTATTTATATCATTCTGGGTGTTGTTACTTGTGTATTGTCGACTTTAAAAAAAAATGCACATTGTTAAGTGTTTTAAGTTGTTTTTATTTGCGGTCAAATGAAGACTTCAGCCTGGGAGACAGGACCTCAAATAGATATTAGCCCTTACAGATATTTCCACTCCCAAATCTCTTGCATGTTTAACTGCATCTTGTTGTCTACTTCTTAGGGATCTAGACAACACAGATAGGATGGGAAGAACTACCCAAGAGAGAATTGTCGAGGACATATTTTGAGCTCCCATTTAGGCACCAGACTGTGCAGGTTGATGTGCTAAATTCTGATTAGACTATATATTCCCTCAGAGAGTTTACAACCCAATACTGAAAATCACTTAGAGGAACAGAAATTTGTACTCTCAGCTCTAAACTGGCACCTGCCATGGGTACTTGCCTTCCACCTCCACAAGGATCAAATCATATGCTGCTGCAGATGCTGACCTTCAACACCGCTGAAAGGAGTTCAGGGCGGAGAGCTTTGGGGGAAACTGACAGAACAGGTCTTCAGATAGAAATTTGCAGGAGCCAATTTTATGAGCCCAATTCTTGCATCTCCTCATATCTATAAAAACACTAAAATCCTTCATGGTGAAGACTGCTCCTTGTGACTAGCAGAAAGCTTCTGAGAAAAAATATGTCCATGATTGCACATACTCCCCTTTCACCAAAATCACTTATATACTGACTGTCCCCCCGGCCTCTTTGGAGCAGTTGCTCAGAGCTATCAGAGGTGCTGTATCCTGGACTGCAGTCCTCATTTTGCCCCAAATAAAACTTAACTCACAACTCTCACATTGTTCATTTTTTTAAAATGGACAATACATAATTAACAACACCCAGAATTATATATATATATATATACATATATATATATATATAGGTTTCCCTAATAGCTCAGCTAGTAAAGAATCCACCTGCAATGTAGGAGACCCTGGTTTGATTCCTGGGTCAGGAATATTCACTGGAGAAGGGATAGGCTACCCACTCCAGTATTCTTGGGCTTCCCTTGTGGCTCAGCTGGTAAAGAATCCACCTTTTTATATATATAAATTATAAATAATATATATAATTATATAATATTATAATTATATAATTTATTTATATATTTAAATATATATTTATATGTAATGTAATTATATATAATATATAATTATAATAAGTCTATATATACTTATTATTTTATGTGAAAACATAAAACATAAAGAGAGCAGACTCTCTGAGGGACAAATCAGAGTATTCTTGGATGAGACCTCAGAGAACCTCCAGAAGTGACAGAGGATATTTGAGGAAGAGGAGGAAGAAGAATCCAGTCATGACAAAGAAGAAGAATTTTTATTTGCTGAGAGGAAGCATGTATACTTCTGTTACTTGCCTGACAGGAAATGTGTAAGATAGAGTATCTTACATTGATATAGAAAAGTAGATCAATATCTTTGAGGTGCTTGTTTGTAAGCTAAGAAAAAGAATTGTGCTACAAACAACCACAGCAGGTCTTTCCATCTGAGGAAACCAGATTTAAGGCAGGAAACAGGGGCTTTAACTCAGTTACATCTGATACAAGCTGTGCAAAATCACCTTGAATAGCAGGCTCCTCGGTGAAAGTTACAATTGCTCTGAGGATTAGAAGAGATCATATTCAGGGGAAAAAAAAAATCCTAAATCCTTGGTCTCTTTCAGGGCTCAGATGTACCCATACATTTTACTCTTTGCTAAGTTATATCTCTACAAAGATAAAAGCTTCATCTGGTAACAAAAACATACAAGGTCAAGTTGTGTTTTGGTGAAAGTATGTTAAACGGCAGGCTTTCCTCATGGCTCAGTCGGTGAAGAATCCGCCTGCAATGCAGGGGACCCAGATTTGATCCATGGGTCAGGAAGATCCCCTGGAGAAGGGAATGGCTACCCAGTTCATTATTCTTGCCTGGAGAATCCCATGGACAAAGGTGCCTGGCAGGGCATAGTCCAGGGGGTCGCAAAGAGTCAGACACAACTGAAGCATCTACGCATGTACGCACACACACACACACACACACACACACACACACACATATACATGCTAGACTGTACTTTCTGTGGAGGAAGGGATTTGTGTCAGTTTTGCTTACTGATGTATCTCAAGGACCTATGAAGGCGCCTGCCACACAGGTGCTTGTGTGTGCTTGCTCAGTAGCTAAGTAGTGTCCTAATTTTGTGACCCCATGGACTGTAGCCCGCCAGGCTCCTCTGTCCACGGGATTTTCCAGATAAGAACACTGGAAGTGGGTTGCCATTCCTTTCTTCAGGGGATCTTCCTGACCCAGGGATTGAATCTGAGTCTCCTACATTGGCAGGCATGTTCTTTACTCCTGAGCCACCAGGGAAACCAACCACATGGGTAGTGCCCAATAAATATGCAGTGAATTATTAGAAAAACAAGCATTGATCCTAAGGCAGAAGAGTTTGGTTTCTAACTACCTCCTACCTAGCAATATTTGGTACAAGACTTAAGAAAGAGGCACTTTAGGTTTGAAATATTAGAGATGTAATTTTGTTTGTAATGGTAACTGGATAAAAGACAGGTGCCTAATGATCATATGGGCATGTGGAAAATTTCAACACAAAATCTGGGGTTAAAGATTGGATTAACAAGAGGAACATGGTTTGTAACATTTTATATATATTCTATTAAGTGAGTTATCATGAATTTAATGTTAGCAAATATAGCAATAAAGGTTTACACACACACACACAATAAATAAACAAAAATCCATGCCCTCCCCCCACTCCACCACACACACACACATACCCCTACTGGCCTACAGCACAAGAGTATGCCAGACAGTTTTTAATCAATTTTCAGTGAAGAGGGAAATTTCTTTTTGTTTGTTTGTTTTTGTTTCTATTTATTTTTTCATTTATTTATATTAGTTGGAGGCTAATTACTTTACAATATTGTAGTGGTTTTTGCCATGCATTGCCTCAGCCAAGGAGGGAAATTTCTATTCGGTAAAAGCTCTAAGAGTAAATGTAACTAAAAATGAAGTACTGGCTCAATTATACAACTCTGGATGTGTGTGTATTGATACAGCCCTTCTCTTAAAATTGTGTCTACTCTTTCTTAAGTTGTCTTGGTGATTTTCTATTTCTACATTATGTTTTATTTTGAATAAAAATGTTCATATGTTCTAATGTATTCATATTATATATAGAATATATGTTTGAGTGGGTTCTGATTGGTTTTTCTACAATTTGATTCTTACATCTTCATGTTTCATTTGGAGGAGCAAAAACAAAAATAGGTTCTCAAATTTTACATTTGTCTTATTCTGTAATTACTTACAGAGTATTTTCGTTTAATGTTTCTATATGGCTCTTTCCTTAGGAAAAAAGATTATTGCATGAACACACATGCCTTGAGTAGTATTTTTTAAATCTACTAGGAAAAAAAAATGTTTCTTTCATGACTCTTGGAGCAGAAACTTCACACTGATCATTGTGCTGAATTCTCCTTCACAAAAACCACTCCCATCAATCACCTTCAATTCCTCTGGTTCCTGAGGACTCTTGCTTTCAACCTCAATACCGTAATTCCTTCTTAGTCACTCCCTTCCTAGACGTGCACAATGACAGTGACCCAGGTCAGATCTGACATTGCCATTCTAACCTAAAATTGATCTCTGGATATTCCAGGTCCTTAGGGAGGAGAGATTGTCCTCGGTTCCCAGATATAATCACAATCTCCCAACAGGCTACTGCAAGACCGATGCCAACTCACTCTATTATTTTTAGTGGAAAATAAAGATGTCCTTCCTTCTCCTTGGAAGACATTTCAGCATCACTCTGTTACTCCAGTAAAAACCTTTTCATCTCCCTCAGTCTCAATTTCCTTCGTCTGTAATAATGACTCACCCATTCATCTCCCAAAGGTATTGTGAAAATAAAAAATAAAAGTCCTTTTAAGACAGTATATAAAAATATAGTGCTATTATTTTTAAGAAAACCTGGCTAAAATGCTTCTAAACTACAAAGGAATTCTATCAGAAAAGAAATGTACACAGTAGAAGTTTAAAATAGCATTTCTCCAGGGTGTATAAAATACTGTGTAGTAAACCACCCAGATTTGGGCTACCACTGAGCTTATTGTTACCATGCTGCAGTGTTCTGACTTGTCTCCTTGGTATAAATCAATAAATTGACCACCACTATTGATGAATATCTTTTACAATACCTCCAGGGGAAATACATTGTCCATCCACTCTATTTCAGAGATGAGTCAAAATGCTCTAGTTACAGGAACAGCTGAATTTGTCAGCTTAGCACCCTTACCAACTTATAAGAACAAAATGTGGGCCTGCAAGGAGTGATATTTTAGAAGTAGTATTACTAAATTTTCTTAGTGATTGCTATTACATTTCTGTACTGACTTAAGAAAAGTTAAGAAAACAATAACATTTTAGATAATAAATCTTATCTTTTTAAAAATTAATTTATTTAATTGGAGGCTAATTACTTTACAATATTGTAGTGGTTTTTGCCATACATTGACATGAATCCGCCACGGGTGTACATGTGTCCTCCATCCTGAACCCCACTCCCATCTTCCTCTCCATCTCATCCCTCAGAGTCATCCCAGTACACCAGCCCTGCTAAATGCTAAGACGTTTGAAAATATTTACAGAAAACAGTAGTATTTTCCCCCCAGGGCAGCACACTCAATGCAAATGTAGTAGACAGTTTTCAGAATGCTGTCCACCTATGACCATTAACCCTTCCATCAGAATTGATTCTCTGTAAGGGAAAATATCTCATGGTCATGTTTGAAAACAACCATATGTTCATAGTTGATTCAGCCATGAGCACTCTTTAACCATAAGCTTCTCCGGAGTGGTTCAGTGGTAAAGAATTTGCCTGTAATGCAGGAGATGTGGGTTGGATCCCTGGGTTGGAAAGATCCCTGGAGAAGGAAATGGCAACCCACTCCAGAATTCTTGCTTGGTAAATCCCACGGACAGAGAAGTCTAGCAGGCTATATGACATGCAGCTGCAAAGTTGGATACAACTTAGTGACTAAACTGCCACCACTTTCCTATAAACCTTGAGTGTTTATGTGAGTACTCTGACAGCATATGGAACACATGCCAGGGGCTAACTGGTGACCAAAGTTTACTCCCTCCATGGCTGTGAATCCAAGTCACCTGTGTGGTTGATGAAGTGATGTGATGAGCAGACTCTTGAGAAATGCTAAAAGTATAAGATCCTCTATGTTCACAATGTGAATGTCTGTATTTGGAATTCAGTAACATTCTCCATATGTCTTGAAGCACATGTGACTTGAAAAAGAAGTAGCTGCTATTCAGTTTTGCTTCATTATGTGGATAAAGAAGTAGAAGAGATTGGCTCATACATGCACACGCACACACTTACACACACACACACACACACACACTCTCAGTGAGAGCAAGGCTGAGAACTGAGAGTGAGAACGAGAGGGAGAGAGAACCATACATCAAACAGAAATAAGAAAAAAAGAGGCTGACTTAATAGGCTGAAAAAAATGTTCCCCAAAATATATCTATGAAAATGGTGAATTGTAATTCATATTTTTTAGAAAAAAGAGGAGATAATTATTGCAGATGATTAAGGATTTTGAGATGAAGAGATTATCCCAGATAATACAGAAGGGTCCCAAACACAATCACATGTATCCTTATAAAATGAAGAGAGCTGGATTTAGATGCGCACAGAGAAAAAGAGAGATTTGAGAAAGCTGACCCTGAAGACTGGATTGATATAGCCACAAGCCAGGGAATGTCCACAGCCATGAGAAGCTGGAAGAGGCAAGGAACACATTCACTGCTAGACAGAGGGAGTCTGACTCTGCCAATACCTTGGTTTCGAACCAATAATAATTTTATATTTCTGACCTTCAAAACTATGAGAGAACAAATTTCTATTATCTTAAGCCACCCTATCTTTGGTAAATTGTTATAGCTGCCACAGTAAACTAATACACCCGTTGACTTTAATTTGCTCTTTTCAGTCTCTTTCAAGGGTCTCCCTAATTTCTGCATTTTGGTTGCATGATCCAAGAATATACAGAACAAAATCACACATTATACTTCCTATCTCAAGTTGTGTTCAGTGACTAACAATTGACAGTATCATAGCAACATACTATATGAAAATTATTCAAGTAAATTAATAGGGAAATTATTATATACAAGAAGTATGGGTGAGGTTTTATATAGGTTAGGACATGTAAGTTTCTTTGGTTAAAGAACTGTGAGTGTATGTGAAATATGCCTTTTATGAGCAGAATTTTGAAAAGACATGATACAGTTGGAAACTTTTTATATCTTCCATAAGACCAGCAAAGTTTAATGATAGAAAGATAACTATAATATTTATAATACATCACAGAATATACAGTGCTTTGAAGAATTGAAAGGACAAGAAAATTGCATACTAGATAATACAGTATGGGCGGATGAATCCTTAAAAGCACAGTAATAGATGATATTTTAGATGGATCTTGAAAATGACAATATAGAGAGCTAGTCTTAGTGGTAAGTGTGCTGAAATATGGATTTAGTGAAAATAACATTCTTATCATTGGATGTGTTTGAGAAATGCAATTAATAAAATTTGAGAGAATCCTAGGTATCTATGTGAAAATACTTGGACATGAACTGTGAAAGTCAGAGCTTTCCAGATAAAACAGAACCAACACTCTGTGTGTGTGTTTTTGTGTGTATGTGTGTCGAGAGCAAGAGCAAGAGCGAAAGTGAAAGCTAGAGAGGGAAGAGAGAATTTATTTAAAGAATCGGCCCATATAGTTGTAGGGCTGCCAAGTCTGACATCTTCAGGGTGAGATGACAAGATATGCACCCAGAGGGAAATTGATGCTGCAGCTCTAGTTCAAAGGCAGTTTGGAGGCAGGATTCTTCTTTAGAGGACCTCATTTTTTTTTTTTTTTTTTCTATTAAGGTTTTCAACTGGTTAGAATAGTCTCGCCAACATTATGAAACTCAGTGCTTAACACAAAGTCTAGTGACTTAAATGTTCATTTCATTTAAAATGGGCTTCCCTCATAGCTCAGTTTGTAAAGAATCTGCCTGTAATGCAGGAAAGCCCGGTTTGATTCTTGGGTCCTGAGGATCCCCTGGAGAAGGGAATGGCTACCCACTCAATAAATATTCTGGCCTGGAGAATTCCTGGGTCGCAAAGAGTCAGACAAGACAGAGCAACTTTTACTTTCACTTTTCAAATTTCACTTTCCCTGGTGGCTCAGATGGTAAAGAATCTGCCTTCAATGCAGGGGACTCAGCTTCAATTCCTGGATTGGAAAAATCCCCTGGAGGAGGGAATGGCTATTCACTCCAGCATGTCAAAGAATGCTCAAACTACTGCACAATTGCACTCATCTCACATGCTAGTAAAGTAATCCTCAAATTTCTCCAAGCCCAGGCTTCAACAGTACATGAACCATGAATTACCAGATGTTCAAGCTGGTTATAGAAAAGGCAGAGGAACCAGAAATCAAATTGCCAACATCCGCTGGATCATCAAAAAAGCAAGAGAGTTCCAGAAAAGCATCTATTTCTTCTTTATTGACTATGCCAAAGCCTTTGACTGTGTGGATCACACAAAATGTGGAAAATTCTAAAAGAGATGGGAATACCAGAACACCTGACCTGCCTCCTGAAAAATCTGTATGCATCAGGAAGCAACAGTTAAAACTGGACATGGAACAACAGACTGGTTCCAAATAGGAAAAGGAGTACGTCAAGGCTGCATATTTTTAACTTATACGCAGAGTACATCATGAGAAATGCTGGGCTGGAGGAAGCACAAGCTGGAATCAAGATTGCTCGGAGAAATATCAATAGCCTCAGATATGTAGATGACACCACCATTATGGTAGAAAGTGAAGAAGATCTAAAGCACCTCTTGATGAAAGTGAAAGAGGAGAGTGAAAAAGTTGGCTTAAAGCTTGACATTCAGAAAACTAAGATCATGGCATCTGGTCCCATTACTTCATGGCAAATAGATGGGGAAACAGTGGCTGACTTTATTATTTTTGGCTCCAAAATCACTGTAGATGGGGAATGCAGCCATGAAATTAAAAGATGATTGCTCCTTGGAAGGAACCTTACGACCAACCTACACAGCGTATTAAATAGCAGACACATTACTTTGTCAACAAAGGTCCGTCTAGAGAAGGCTACGGTTTTTCCAGTAGTCACTTATAGACGTGAGAAAGAAAGCTGAGCACCGAAGAATTGATGCTTTTGAACTGTGGTGTTGGAGAAGACTCTTGAGAGTCCCTTGGACTCCAAGGAGATCCAACCAGTCCATCCTAGAGGAAATCAGTCCTGAATATTCATTGAAAGGACTGATGTTGAAGTTGAAACTCCAATACTTTGGCCACTTGATGCAAAGAGCTGACTCATTTGAAAAGACCCAGATGCTGGGAAAGATTGATGGCAGGAGGAAAAGGAAATGACAGGGGATGAGATGGTTGAATGGCATCACCGACTCAATGGACATGAGTTTGAGTAAACTCCAGGAGTTGCTGATGGACAGGGAGGCCTGACATGCAGCAGTCCATGGGGTCACAGAGAGTTGCACACGACTGAGTGACTGAACTGAACTCACTCCAGTATTCTTGCCTGGAGAATTCCATGGATGAAGGAGCCTTATGGGCTTTGGTGTTGCAACTAACTACTGAACTACTGAGTAATAGTAACTGACTGAGCTATTAACCTTTTTAAAATAAAATTTCATGGTGCAGTTAGACCAACTTTCTGGCCACCATGGCCTGGCAGAACTGACCATGAAATTCACCACCACAGGTAGGTGTTGGTATATTTCCACTTAATTTAATAATTGAGAAGCTATTTAACATTGTTGAATGGGCAGACCCAGGATCAGAGATTCAGAAAGAATCATCAGTGGGTGAATGTCAATAAATTTGTAGCTTAGAGCCTACATTTAATTAGAAATTTTAATAAAGCCCACTTTCAAACAGCAGTATATATCAGGTTAATCACAAAAGTTCCTTTGCATTTTTCTGAAAGATGATACGGAAAATCCTGAACAAACATTTTGGCTAACCCCATATGTTCGAGTGTCCTACAGTTAATTTATTGCAAAGTTCATCCTTCCCATCTCTCACGAGATTGCTCTTGGTCATTTCTCTCTCATTGGAAATGGCAACCCACTACAGTATTCTTACCTGGAAAACTCCATGGACAGAGGCGCCTGGTGGGCTACAGTCCACGGGGTTGGAAAGAGTGGAGGACAACTGAGCAACTGAGTATGCACACACATTCTATAATTACCTAATTACTATTAATGCTTTACTCCAACCATTATGTTTTCTAAGAGTCCAGAATTGTTTTTAATGGAAATAATTGGATTGTTTAAATAAAAGCAGTAACAGTGGTGTCTATACCTTATAACATATGACTTGTAAACTCTATACAGATAACAGCATAAAGTCTAGGAAGGGGTAAGTGGAATGCCTATTGTCAGATTCTTATACAATCAAGAAATAGTGTACTGTCACTTGAGATACACAGTGATAAGTTAAAAATGTATACCAGGATCCTAAAACAAGCACCAAAGTAATAGAACAGAGAGTTATAGCCAAAAGTTGTCTTAGTCTGCTTGAACTACCATAATGAAATACTACCAACCATTATTTTTTAAATAAAATAAAAATGAAAAACAAAGTTTGACTCTCATTTATTCCTCTTCTAATGATCTTCCCCTTTTATGTGGATCCAGTTTTCTTAGGTATATGATTTCCCTCTGTCTGGAGAACTTTCAACTTTTCCTGCAATAGCTGGTATTCTGGCAACATTTTTTTTTTTTTCCACTTCGTATTTACCTGAGAAAGTATTTTGCATTCACTTTTGAAGGATAATTTCATCACCTATAGAATTTTAAAGCCTTGTACTTCACTTTTTTTTTTCTATCTGCCATTAATTTTGGAAAGTCCTCACCCACGATTGCTTTCTTTTACTTCTCCTTCTGCCTTTCCAATTACATTGATGCTGCACCTTCTCATACTCTCTCACATTTCTTGTACTTTCTCTTATTTTTCTCTTTACCTGTCAGTTTGAAAAGTTTCTCCCGATTTATCTTCCAGCTCCTGATTGCTTGGCCATGCCCAATCAAGTAGTCTTTATTTCTGTTATAATATTTTCAATTTTCTTTTGATTCATTCTTAGAATTTCCATTTCTCTGCTTGTATTACCCATATGTTGGTACATTTTTTCTACTTTTTTCATTACAGCCTTTAACATATCAATCATCGCTTATTTTTAAATAACTGGTCTGGAGATTCTAAATTCCGTTTTCTATTTCAATCTATTTCTGATTGCGGTCTATTCAGGTGGTGCTTTTCTTGACTTTTGTCATGCTTTGTAATCTATCATGGAAGTATTTGCTATTTAACTACAGAGGCGGGAAGTTTCTGAAGTAGGAAATGGCAACCCGCTTCAGTATTCTTTCCTGGAAAATTACATGGAGGGAGGAGCCTTGTGGGCTGCAGTCTGTGGGGTCGCAAGAATCACATTAAGCGCTCCGCAGCTCAGCAAGCACACCTCATCAGAGAGTCTGTGTCTCGCAGGCCCTTCGGTCATAAGCCATGTTGATTACTGTCAAGTCACACTGGTGTGTGGTTAGGTGTGCGGAAGACGGAGTGTTTTATAACCCTCCAACTAAATCTCAGTTGTTTATTAAGCCTAGTCTCCAGATTGTGTCCTTCATGAGAGTTTCTTCAGTAATTTAAGTTTTTTATCCTGTTGTCTCCAACTTACTTCCCTGACTGCAGCATTTTCCTATAATTTCTTTATAACTAGACCTTGCTTGACTATGTTTATTTTTCCCTCTTGGAAGAGACAGGAAGCTCAGATAGGGCTGGTGTGAGAGAAAATTCCTTAATTCTACAGTGATACATTTCTGGTAAAATATTTTTACCTAGAGAGTATGACTTGATTCTAGTGAAAACTCAGACCATACTTCACAATAATTACTCTTCCACAGAAATTACTCTTCCAATCAGACCCACAAAAGTTTTATTCTCTCATTTTCACCACAAAATGTTGTTGTGTTCCTCAGGATATACATCATGAAAGTGTAGGTTTCCTTAAATCTGGGGCTTCAAGGTATTTCTCACTCTCATGTTTGTGCAGATTGAGCCTCTACCAATTAAAATACAGTTGACCTTGAACAACAAAGGTTTGAATTGCCTGGGTCCAATTTTACATGTTTTTTTGGGTTTTTTTCAATACAAATACAGTGCTACACAATCCACAGTTGGTTGAATCTGCAGATACAGAACCATGGATATAGAGGGTTAACTGTACAATTATGCTCAGATTTTCCACTGAGCTAGGGGTGGCAATTCCCTAACCCCCTTCCTGTTTAAAGGCCAACTGTCTATTACCATTAAGTACTCCAAATAGAGCAACATCTGTGTCAAATAAACAGATCTCAGCGGTGTCTCTCTTGATGTACCTGGTTCTCCAGATATTAGGGTAAAATAGTGTTCTGTTACCTCAGCTCTCTAAATGAGTCTGGCAAAGGTTACTCAATTTTGATTTCTTAAGCCTTTTTTTTTTTTTTTGGTAAATGTGGGACTGAAAAATGTCAACTTCTTTCTATGTCACAGCTGAAACTGGGAGTCTCCTTTTGAGATACATTAAGTTAAATTTATTAACTTCAGTCCTCACTCTACTTATCTCCCCATATGATAACATACATTTTCACTAAACTTTTATATAATCTGGGATATGTGCCAATTCTGACTCTACTTTTTTCACTATTTGACAACCACCTGACTCTCAATTTCCACATGCTCATGATCTCTGACTTATGATGGTTTGATTTATAATTTTTCAACTTTATGATGAAAGTGAGACATAGTCAGTAGAATCCACACTTTGAGTTTTGAATTTTGATCTCTTCCCAGATAGGATTCTCTGACACTACATTCTCTCATGACGCTGGCCAGCGGCAGTGAGCCCCAGCTCCCAGTCAGCCACACAGTCCTGAGTATAAACAGCTAATAAGTTTCAACTGTCTATAACCATATGACCATTCTGTTCTTCACTTTCAGTATATTATTCAATAAATTACATGACATAATCAACACTCCAATATAAAATAGGTTTTGTGTTAAATGACTTTGCCACCTGTAGGCTAAGGTAAGTGTTCTGAACATGCTTCAGGAAGGCTAGGCTAAGCTGTGATTTTCAGAAGCTCAGGAGTACTAAGTACCTTTTAGACTTGTGGTATTTTTAAGTTACAGTGGGTTTATTGGGTTGTAACTCCACCCTAAGATCTTACTCAAATGTTACAATTCATTTGTGCTTGACTTTTCCAGTGTTTAACGTGTTATCACTCAGTCGTGTCCAACTCTTTGTGACTCCGTGGACTGTAACCTACAAGGCTCCTCCGTCCATGGGATTTTCCAGGCAAGAGTACTGGAGTGGGTTGCCATTTCCTTCTCCAGGGGATCTTCCCAACCCAGGGATCAAACCCGGGTCTCCTGCATTGCAGGCAGACGCTTTACCCTCTAAGCCACCAGGGAAGCAGAAAGTGCTTCTCAGACCAGTGGCACTCCCACTCATCTTCTATTTCCTTCTACACCATGCGGTTCACTCTGAATCCCTAGGAACTAATTCTGAATTGCATACTTTCATAATTGATATATGTGTGCTTCTATTTTAGCACTTATAATTAGTATTATGCCTATTATAGGCACCTGTCATCCAACTAGAATTTATTTCTTGAGTATAACACATTGGATTTGGATATCTAATATTTTGATACATCAGCCCACTTAAAAATTGATTCAAATGACTTGATGCTGCTGCTAGGAGAGAGTGAGGTGGTGTAAAACCAAAGAAGGGAGAGAAATAAGGAGAATATTAAAATATCCAAAGTATGGAGCCCATACACTAGCATTTTATTCATGGGTAAAGAAATGAGGCTGATATTTGAATACTATATTAAGAAGAAACAATTATTCCTGCTGGTATATGATTTATGTTTTGAGATAGATGGAAGATTCTATATGACTCTAAGGTTGAGTTAGGTAACATCGATAGTAAAAATGAAGTCAACCTGAAGAATTTTTTATGTGGAACTTTGGTTTGTGATAGATGATAGATTTGAGGTCACCCAATGACAAAGATACAAGCCAGCCTTTTGAATTATTGGAGGCTGAAGTTCTGAATACAGATTGAGGTTTAGAAAGCAATTGCAGCAAAGAGTTTATTGGGTATAAATTAAATGGGAACATGACATGATGGAAAAGAAAACAATAAAAATAAAAAAAAAAGAGAAACCTGTAAAATTTGACAGTGAATGCAAGGGTTAGGATGTAGAAAGAAGGTAAAGATAGTGCCATATTGTTAAAGTCAGCAAATGGGGATATTGTAAGAAAGAATGTTAATAAAAATATTAATTTCAGCAAAATGTTAAAAGTAAATTTTTAAATGTTATGTAGGCAACTAGAAATTTTATATGGAAGACTCATATCACCATAGTTAGTTAGAAATCTGTAGAATAAATATATATAGTGAAAAAATTCTCTTTCAAGGTTGCTTTCTATTCAGATTGACCAAGAGAAAGCAAATAATCTGGAGTCTCAGCCTAAGCAGGAAGGGATGCTAAAAATGACAGCCAACCACCAGAAGCTAGGATAGAAGCAGACAACAGATTCTTCCTCACAGCTCTCAGAAGGAATCGACTTTACTGACACCTTGATCTTGAATTTCTGACCTCTAGCACTGTGAGACAATGCATTTTTGTTGTTTATGCAAACTGATTTGTGGCAGTTTGTTGAGACAGCCCTAGCAAATTAATGCAAGATTTTAACAGCAAGAGTGGTTGCAGCTGCTCAAATACTTAAAAATGTAGATGTAACTTTGGAACTGGATATTAAGTACAGGCTGAAAAAGCTCTGTGGTGTGTGATCTGAAATGTCTAGATTGCCTTGAAGAGACTATTGGTAGAAATCTGAATGCTAATGGCGATGCTGGTGAAAGAACAGAAAGAAAAGAGGAGAGCTATTGGGAAAGCTTCTATCATCTAAAAAAATACATATATAATCATAAAGAGAAATATGAATGTGAATTCAATATCCTATAATAAACCATAATGGAAAATTTTAAAAAAGTAAATATGAATGTTAAAATTTATTCTGACAGACCTCAGATGGAAATGAGAAACATATGGAAACTAGAGGAAAAAACAAATTTGATATAAAGTGACAGAGGACTTACTTGAATTGCATATTGTTGGCTAAAAGTAGACTGGAAGGGGATAACTTGGACATTTAACTGAGATTTCTAAGTAAAGTGTTGAAGGCATGGAGGTCTTCTCCTTGCTGCTTATAGTGAATGTAAGAGGAGAAATGTACATTCAAGAAGAAACTCCTTAACAACAAGAGAGTAGCATTTCATGATTTGAAAGATTTATTTTTATCCAGAGAATGCACTTTATGAAGAGTCCAGGAAGTAGCAAGACAATCATGTGCTAAGTAGATTAAGTGTGTGAGACATGATCCAATCAAACATCTCAGCAGGATAGAGACAGAATTATTCAGGAATGATCTGTGGAGGATCCTCTGGTAGGGTGTCTTGTAGCTCTGTGAATTGCATGGGAGGCTAACAAGTTTTAGAGAATTTTATAAAAGCAGAAACATGGCCAGCTTGAACTGCCAGAGACAGAGATGGAATGAAGTGAAGGAAGAATAACTTTGAGGAAAGAGCCAGTAAAAGAAAAATTACTGTGAGGGTAGAGACATGGATCTAGAGAGCAGAACCACCTCCTTGGATTTCAGAGGGCAGACGGCCATCAAAAGCATAGGGAATGGGCCACCAAGCAATGAGGAAGTTATAGGTGGGGTGGGGCTAAGCCCAAGTCTGTGAAGGCTTAGTTGCCTCCAGTCAGCTCAGAAAGCAGAACATCATCAAACCAAGGAGGGCTATCCCCAAACTTGAAAATCTAATGGAATTTGACTGGCCAGGTTTTGGACTTGCTTTAGATCTGCCATCCCCTTTTTACCTTCCAATGTCTCTCCTTTGGAATGAGAACATCTCTACGCCTGTACCATCACTGTATTTTGGAAACATAACTTGTTATATAGTTTCACAGGTTCACAGATGGATAGCAATTTTGCTTCATGATGAATCATACCCTAAATCTCACCCATACCTGATTTAGTCGATACTTAGAAGAAATTTTAAACTTAAAGTTGATACTAGAATGAGTTAAGATACTTGGGGGTGCTGAGATCAGACAAATATACTTTGCATATGAGAAAGACAGTGATGTTGAGAGGCTAGGAGGCAGATAGTTATGGGTTGAACTTTGCCTCTCCCCACAGAGTATGGCTTTATTTAAATATAGATTTTTTACAGAGGTAATCCAGATTGTAATCCAATATGACTAATGTTCTTATAAACGTGGGAATTTGGACACTGCTATTGCTAAGTCACTTCAGTCGTGTCCGACTCTGTGTGATCCCATAGACGGCAGCCCACCAGGCTCCCCTGTCCCTGGGATTCTCCAGGCAAGAACACTGGAGTGGGTTGCCATTTCCTTCTCCAATGCATGAAAGTGAGAAGTGAAAGTGAAGTCATTCAGTCATGTCCGACTCTTAGTGGCCCCATGGACCGCAGCCTACCAGGCTCCTCCATCCATGGGATTTTCCAGGCAAGAGTACTGGAGTGGGGTGCCATTGCCTTCTCTGGAATTTGGACACAGATATGCACAAATAGGTAGCACCATGTGAATATGATGACAGAGATTAGATGATGATCTACAAGCCAAGAAACACCAAAGAGTGCTTGCCAACCACCAGAGGCTAAAGGAGAGCCAAGGAACAGATCCTTCCACACAGCTCTTAGAAGGAACCAGTCCTGTCAACACCCTGATCTTGGACTTCCACCCTCAGAAGTGTGTGACAACGTGCTTCTGTGGTTGAACCCACTCACTCTACTGGTACTTTGTTACAGTCAAACTAATATAATGTCATACAGAAAATGAAACAAGAAAAACCTTACTTTTAAGAACTAAACAAATACTGAGATGTATGCACCTTCATTTAATAATATAATTTAATTTTTAATTTTAGTTTGTTTTGATACATCTAGATAATTATAGGAGTTTCCCTTGTAATTCAGTTGGTAAAGAATCTGCTTGCAATGCAGGAGACCCCGGTTTGATCCCTAGGTTGGGAAGATCCCCTGGAGAAGGAAATAGCAATCCAATCCAGTATTCTTGCCTAGAGGATCCCATGGACAGAGGAGCCTAGCAGGCTACAGTCAATGGGGTCGCAAGAGTTGGACATGACTTAGCAACTAAACAACCACCAGATGATTATAAATTCATGAAGGAGTCTAAGAAAATTTTATTAGCATATCTCTTTTTAATAAAAGGCATTTTGGGTGTAAAAATATGAGTGTTTCATAACTATTGTTAACATTATTGTATTAAACATGTGTATACTCACTTGACAAAGTGTGCTTATTTGTTTATTATCTTTCTCTCTGTGTCTGTGCTCAACTGTGTCTGATGTTTGGCAGCCCCATGGACTGCAGCCCACACAGCTCCTCTGTTCATGGAATTTTCCAGGCAAGAATCCTGGAGCAGGTTGCCATTTCCTTCTCCAATCTTGCTAAAGCTACTTTGAATTATAATCTTTTTAGAAATTTTGTCATCTGGGGTATGTATGCATATATATATATATACACACACACACACACACACACACACACACACACATGAAGAAGAGTGCTATGCCTCACAAACACTGATGTTGGAGATTTTTTGGTTTGACTTTATTTTTCTTTATCATTTTTGTTTTAGCCTCAGTATTAAACAGTTTTCTCTCAAATCTGCCCTTCCCCCACTTGACTACTAGCTATAATTATAGCTACTTTTTCTCCAACTTTACTGAGATCTAACTGACATAAAACATGTAAATTTAAAGTGTACCATGTGTTGATCTAATACATTTATATAGTGCAAAACTATTTTCCACCACAGTGTTATCTACATTTATTTGCATAACCACCATTTCTTTGTTGGGAAAACAGAACTGACTTTATGCCATCCACAATGTGGTCCCTGGGGGTGAAAGCGATTCTCTCATATATTGGATCTGATGCAATTTCATTTCATTTTAGCACCCCAAATTCTTTAAGAATTTGTTTGCATCTTAAGTCAGTGGCATTTTCAATATTACACTATATTTAAAGTTGAGATACTTCAACCCCTAAAACAATTCTCTGGTTTTATTGTAATGAGAATAAGGAAGCTGTAAGTCCACTTTCCAGTCCCTGTCACAGAATTTCATATGGTTATCTAGATATTGCTTTATTTTATTTCTTTATTAGTCACAACTAATGAGTCTGAAGTATTGATTTTCTATATTATTATGTAATAGCTCCAATTGCCTACTGACATTCTGTAAAAGTGAATATGCTTAGAACACATTAAGCTAGTCCTCATCTGTCAAGACCATAAGAAAATGAAATTTTGCAACCTTAGACTCTTTGTTTAAAGGAAAACAAAACTGCATTAATAAATCCAATAGTAAAATAATAGATTTAGAAATAATAATTCTCCAGTTTATTTTTTATACTTAAGTTTATGGGGAAAGGGGGAAATTATTGGAAAATAAGCCACTGTTAAGATATGTTTATGTTAGAAATCATGTAGAACTTGCCAGAGGAAACCTAGTGTAAGATATGATATTTTTTTCTCTTTCTTCACTCTGTATGACAGGCTCTAGGTTCATCTACATCACTTCCGCTGACTTGGCATATATATGGAATCTAGACAAATGGTACTCATGAACCTATTTATAGGGCAGGGAATAGAGGTGCAGACATAGAGGACAGACATATGGACTTGGTGGAGGGGCAGGAGAGGGAGGGAAGAATTCGGAGAGTAGCATTGACATATGCCTCTTCCCTCTGGGCATCGGTAACAGAACACTGTGGGTGCAGACTACCTGCCGTCAGAGGGACCTTGGACCAGCCACGCAGCCACCCTCTCAAACAGGTGGGGCCACCTGGCCCCTGGCTGGGCTCACAGACATCACACGGAAATGGGACCTGTGCGCTAGTTAGCCCAGGCTTCCAAACCACAAAGACTGACTTCCTGTAGCCCTGGAGGCTGGAAATTGTGTCTGACTCTTTGCAATCCCATGGACTGTAGCCTGCCAGACTCCTCTGTCCATGGGATTCTCCAGGCAAGGATACTGGAGTGGGTTGCTGTGCCCTCCTCTAGGGGATCTTCGCGACGTAGGGATTGAACCCACATCTCCTGCATTGGCAGGTTCTTTACCGCTGAGCCACCAGGGAAGTCCCAACACACAGACTACCACAGAGAAAATAGCTAGCAGGAAGCTGTTGTACACACAGGGAGCTCAGCTCCGTGTCCTGTGATGACCTGGGGAGAGGGGTGGGGGTGGGAGGGAGGCTTAAGAGGGCAAGGGCATATGGATACATATGGCTGATTCATGACGCTGCACAGCAGAAACTCACAAAACATTATAAATCATTTATGTGCCAATAAAAAATAATTTTAAAAAAAGCACAAAGAAGTACTTTCCTGGTGACAAAAAAAAAAAAAAAACTAGTATAAGCGATCCAACAGAATTTTATAAGATCCTTCATTTACTTGTAATCACTGATATCAGCATGATCAAATGATGACTCATCACCATCTCTGCTTTCAACCCATTTGTTTATATTATATTATTATTATATATATAATATATATAATAGATATTATATTATTATTATTATATTATATATATTATTATATATTATATATTAGTTATTAATTATATATTATATATTAATTATATTAATTATAATTAATTATATTAACATATAATAATATATATTATTATATATATTATATATTATATTATATTTATAATATATTATATATAATATTATATAATATATTATTATTATATTATATTTCAACCCATTTGTCTGTTTCTATGTGGCATTTTATCCTAGTCTGCTTCTCTGAAACCCCTCTCGTCAGGGGCATTGATGAACTCTCTCTAGACACATCCCATGACCCCTCCTCTGTTCTCATTTTGGTCACTCTTTTATTCTAGTATTATGTCTTACAGTTTGGCCACTTAAACCTATTCTTTGTTCTCTCTCTCTTTTTTGTCCTAGGCTCCTCCATTATTTTTCTTTCTAGGTGGTGTTATCTAGGTCTTTATCTTAATTATTTTTTTGAGTGAAATGTTTACATTTATATTGAAATATGCACTAAAACAGAATGACTTCTACTAGTCCATGAAAATTGGCCAAAGCAGAATCACAAACTTCCATTGGGGAGGTTCAGTTAGCTAGCAGCCATAATCCCCAAGCAGGAACATGAAGGAGAAGCCTGGGTGATGTCACCCCCAAACCCTCCTTTGAAGAGACCCCAACTTCCTTTCCCATATGTACCCACACAGATTTAGGAGCATAGCCATGCTCCTCATTTTCATATATCTTTAGCTTCTTTTTTGCTGCAACAAATATAAAATTGGCAATGCTCATATGTTAGAGCACAGACAATATGTCAGGCTTTAGCACACAACTGTAAACAGTGACTAGGTTAAACAAATAACAAAGAAAAAGAAAGCTGAACATTACTTTTAAACAATGACAGAATTTCTCAGAGCAGGTCATGAGCTACTTAAGATTTGCTTTGGAGGGTCAAGGGTTTTGACAGAAAACTCAGGTTTAGACACATGTCCAGAAAGACTTGTGGAAGCCAGGGCACTGCTCGTGGCAGTGTAGAATGTGTGTGCCACAAAACAACATGCCCTCGATCATCTCTGTCAGCACACCTTCAGCCTGACACACTCCAGATGGCATTCACTGTGCTGTTACCCACTGCCATGCAGGGTGGTGCGAAAGGGTGGGCCAAAGAAGGGGGATTTGCTGGGAGACAAACAGAAAAACAACTCAGCTGGCTTCCTGCAAAGCTGGCCCCTTAATCACAAGGACAATTAGGAGACTTTACTTGGACAGTTCATTAAACTCTGTGTGTGTGTGTGTGTGTGTGTTGTGTGTTTTATATATATACATGAAAACTAAAGAGTAAGCATTAAGTACTGTCACTGCAGCAAACTAGGGTGTTGATTGAAAAAAAAAAAAACAGATGAACACTTTTTGCCTAAAGCAGTGCAGAGAAAGCTGGCAAAAAATGAAAGTGGACTCAGTACTGCACATTAGCAATGGGACAGATTTTTTTTTTTCCCAAAGCCTAGTGTTTCATATACTATTGCTCGAATACCTCTGGTAAATATAAAATGTAGTAACATCCAAGGCTTATACACAGAAACAAAGGAGCTGAAGGCCAGCCTAAAAAGGACTCTTTGATTCTTAGTCAAGAAAGAAGCTAAAAGGGCAGGTTGCAGGAGTGACCTAAGGGGGTTTGACTGGTAGGCCTATAACTTTAAATAGCATCGACCAAGTGATAACTCTGAACCTTTACATCTAGTCTTGACTCTTTATTTGCCTTCAGACCTTTATATGTGATGGCTTATTTAACATCTCCATTTGAAACCTCGTTGTTGTTGTTCAGTTGTTCTTTCATTTTCTACTCTTTGAGATCCCATACATACACTGCAGCATGCCAGGCTTCCCTGTCCTTCACCATATCCTGGAGTTTGCTCAAGCTCATGTCCATTGAGTCAGTCATGTCATCCAACCATCTCGTCCTCTTTTGACCCCTTCTCCTCCTGCCTTCAATCCTTCCCAGCATCAGGGTATTTTCTAACGAGTTGGCTCTTCACACCAGATTGTCAAAGTATTGGAGTTTCAGCTTCATCATCAGTCCTTCCAGTGAATATTCAGGACTGATTTCCTTTAGGATTGACTGGTTTGATCTCCTTGTAGTCCAAGGGACTCTTAAGAGACGTCTCCAAAACCACAATTTGAAAGTGTCTATTCTTTGGTGCTCAGTCTTCTTTATGGTCCAACTCTAATATCTATGGGCTTCCTTGATAGATCAGTTGGTAAAGAATCTGCCTGCAATGCAGGAGACCCAGGTTCAATGCCTGGGTTGGAAAGATCTGCTGGAGAATTGATACGCTACCCAATCCAGTATTCTTGGGCTTCCTTTGTGGCTAAGCTAGTAAAGAATCCTACAGTAATGTGGGAGACCTGGGTTTGATCACTGGGTTGGGAAGATCCTCTGGAAAAGGGAAAGGCTACCCACTCCAGTATTCTGGCCTGGAGAATTACATGACCTGTAGCGTCCATGGGGTTGCAAAGAGTCGGACATGACTGATAAACTTTCACTTTCACTTTCTCACATCTATACATGACTACTAGGAAGACCATAGCTTTGACTATATGGATGTGTTGGTAAAGTAATGTCTCTGCTTTTAAATATGCTATCTAGGTTGGTCATAGCTTTTCTTCTGAGAAAAAGCATCTTTTAATTTCATGACTGCAGTCACCATTTGCAGTGATTTAGGAGCCCAAGAAAATAGTCTTTCACTGTATCCAAAGAATAGCAAGGAGAGATAAGAAAGTCTTCCTCAGGGTTCAGTGCAAAGAAATAGAGGAAAACAATAAAATGGGAAAGACTAGCGATATCTTCAAGAAAATTAGAGATACCAAGGGAACATTTCATGCAAAGATGGGCTCAATAAAGAACAGAAATGGTATGGACCTAACAGAAGCAGAAGAGATTAAGAAGAGGTGGTAAGAATACACAGAAGAACTGTACAAAAAAGATCTTCATGACCCAGATGATCACAATGGTGTGGTCACTCACCTAGAGCAGGACATTCTGGCTCTGGGCCTTAAGAAGCATCACTACAAACAAAGCTAGTGGAAGTGATGGAATTCCAGTTGAGCTATTTAAAATCCTGAAAGATGATGCTGTGAAAGTGCTGCACTCAATATGCCAGCAAATTTGGAAAACTCAGCAGTGGCCACAGGACTGGAAAAGTGAGTTTTCATTCCAATCCCAAAGAAAGGCAATGCCAAAGAATGCTCAAAGTACCGCACAATTGCACTCATCTCACATGCTAGTAAAGTAATGCTCAAAATTCTCCAAGCCAGGCTTCAACAATATGTGAACCGTGAAATTTCAGATGTTCAAACTGAATTGAGAAAAGGTAGAGGAACCAGAGGTCAAATTTCCAACATCCATTGGGTCATCGAAAAAACAAGAGAGTTTCAGAAAAACATCTGTTTCTGCTTTATTGACTATGCCAAAGCCTTTGACTGTGTGGATCACAACAAACTGTGGAAAATTCTGAAGGAGATGGGAATACCAAAACACCTGACCACTGGTCATGGAACAACAGACTAGTTCAAAATAGGAAAAGGAGTCTGTCAAGGCTGTATATTGTCACCCTGCTTATTTAACTTATATGCAGAGCACATCATGAGAAACGCTGTGCTGGATGAAGCACAAGCTGGAATCATGATTGCTGGGAGAAAGTTCAATAACCTCAGATATGCAGATGACACCACCCTTACGGCAGAAAGTGAAGAAGAACTAAAGAGCCTCTTGATGGAAGTGAAAGAGGAGAGTGAAAAATTTGACTTAAAGCTCAACATTCAGAAAAGTAAGATCATGGCATCCGGTCCCATCACTTCCTGGCAAATAGATGGGGAAACAGTGGAAACAGTGGCTGACTTTATTTTTCTGGGGTCCAAAATCACTGTAGATGGTGACTGCAGTTATGACATTAAAAGATGCTCACTTCTTGGAAGAAAAGTTATGATCAACCTAGACAGCATATTCAAAAGCAGAGACATTACTTTGCCAACAAAGTTCCATCTAGTTAAAGTTATAGTTTTTCCAATAGTCATGTATGGATGTGAGAGTTGGACTATAGAGAAAACTGAGTGCTGAAAAATTAATGCTTTTGAACTGTGGAGTTGGAGAAGACTCTTGAGAATCGCTTGGGCTGCAAGGAGACCCAACCAGTCCATCCTAAAGAAATCAATCCTGAATATTCATTGGAAGGACTGATGTTGAAGCTGAACCTCCAATACTTTGGCCACCTGATGTGAAGAGCTGACTCATTTGAGGGCAGGAGGAGAAGGGGATGACAGAGGATGAGATCATTGGATAGCATCACTGACTCAATCGGCATGAGTTTGAGTCAACTCAGGCATTTGGTGATAGACAGGGAGGCCTGGAGTGTTGCAGTCCATGGAGTCGCAAAGAGTTGGACACAACTCAGCAACTGAACTGAACTGAAAACTGTTTTCACTGTTTCCCCATCTATTTGCCATGAAGTGATGGGACTGGATGCCATGATATAATTTTTATGAATGTTGAGTCTTAAGCCAACTTTTTCACTCTCTTCTTTCATTTTCATCAAGAGGCTCTTCAGCTCTTTTTTGCTTTCTGCCATAAATGTTGTGTCATCTGAATTCCTGAGATTATTGATAATTCTGCCAGAAATCTTGATTCCAGCTTGTGCTTTTTCTAGCCCAGCATTTCACATGATGTACTCTCCATATAAGTTAAATAAGCAAGGTGACAATATACAGCCTTGATGGACTCCTTTCCCGATTTGGAACCAGTCTGTTGTTTCATGTCCAGTTCTAACTGTTACTTCTTGACTCGCATACAGATTTCTCAGGAGGCAGGTAAGGTGGTCCGGTATTCCATCTCTTGAAGAATTTTCCACAGTTTGTTGTGATCTACACAATCAAAGGCCTTGGCATAGTCAATAAAGCAGAAATAGATGTTTTCCTGGAACTCTCTTGCTTTCTCGATGATCCAATCGATGTTGCCAATTTGATCTCTGGTTCTTTTGCCTTTTCTATATCCAGTTTGTACATCTGGAAGCTCTTGGTTTACATACTGTTGAAACCTAGCTTGAAGGATTTTGAGTATTACCTTGCTAACATGTGAAATGAGTGCAACTGTATAGGAGTTTGAATATTCTTTGGCTTAAACCTGTGTGAAACAGAAATCCTGAACTATCCCTCTACATAAAGCAGTTCTGTATTTTCTGGATCTCAATTAATGGTAGCAGTATTCACTGTGTTGTTCAGAATGCAAACATAAGATGCATACTTGATTTCCCTCTTTCACTTACATATATTTGCTTAATAGTATGCATGCAAACCCAATACTCTACGTATCGATAAGGCTTCTCCCAGAAAACAAAACCATAGAAGGACCAGTAAAACTGAATAAATCAATTATATATACAAAGTTGGAGAGGCAGAGAGAAAAATGATTTTAGGTAATTGGCTAAAGCAATTGTGTATATAGCAAATCTGCTATCATAAGGCAGGCCAATAGCCTGGAATTTCTGTCAGGTTGCTGTAGTCTTGAGCCTGAAGGCACTCTGGAAGCAGAAATCCTTCTTCTTCCTTTACTTTTCTTCCTTCCATCTTTTCTCTAAAGTTCTTCAAATGATTGGATAACATCAACTGGCATTCTGGTGAGTAATCTACTTTACTCAAAGTTTGCTAATTTAAGTTTAGGGCCTTCTGTCAACAAATCTTTCCTCCTGGAATGATCCTCCCTAGGATTTTTCATCTGGCTGACTCATTTTCCACCTGTAGGATTCTGCTTGCATTTTCACAAGTGAAAAACTTATTCTGACTTCCTCCTTAAAACTGTAGCCCCCATCTTTGCAATTTAGTCACTCTTCATTCAGTTATCAACCTGGATTTTATTATATTGTGATATATTATTTATCTATTTATCCACTTATTTACTGTTTTGTATATAAACTTGGTCTATGAAATCAAAATCTTCAAATACATTCCTCTCTCCCTCTAAAACTTACAGTATTTATAGTGTTAATCACTCAGTCATGTCCAACTCTTTGTGAGCTCATGAACTATAGCCCATTAGGCTCCTTTGTCCATGGAATTCTCTAGGCAAGAATGCTGGAGTGAGTAGCCATTCCCTTACCCAGGGCGTCTTCTCAACCTAGGGAGTGAACCTGTGTCTTCTGTATTTACAGTCTGAGCTACCAGGTGAGCCCTTAAAAATATTTCATAAGTGTTTAATAAAACATTGCTAAACAAATGAATGAATGAATAATGCCTATAACAAAAATAAATATTTTTATTACAGGCAAAAAAATTATCTTATTAACACAATTATTTAGTAAGGCTAAAGCTTAAATGTTGTATATAAAAAGTTTTAGTAAAGGCAGAAATTAAAAGGTAAGTTACTTAAATTTCATTTAATTAGATATATTAACTAACAATGCCATATTTAATAATTCATTTCAAGCAAGTTAAAATTCTTCTTTTGAACATAGTATACTCACAAGCAATTATTTTCAAAATTTTGAAATGACTCATTTCTCTATTTTAGATATTATGCACTACTATTTATGAATCCATTACCACTATTCTTCCACTCTTTGAGGAAAGATTGAAAAATAAAAGCTATAATTTTATTTATTAATTCATGAATTTATTTCTAAAAATATCAACACAGTTTTATAGGGCTAGCTACTAAGAGGCACTCATCATGGGGCTTGTAAAAAAGTTTGAAGTATCTCCAGTTACAGAAAAGTATGACTCTGGAAACATTGCTAAGGGGAAAATTGCTCTGATTTATTTTCAATTTTAAGATTGAAATATAATGATTACATTATATTTACAAATTCTTATTGTTTGGGTTTAATTTGCATAAATTGTATATTTAATAAGGTTGATTCAAAGAAAGAGTACTTAGGGAGTTGGTATTGCAAAGACTGCTTCCTTTTTCTTGGAATCTTTAACATAAGTATACAAACAAATATAAGCTGTGTTTACACTAATGTATTGCAGTACATATTATGCAGAAATAAACTGATTGCAATTTTATAGCCTCCAACTCAGCTAGAAGTATCATTAGATTATACTGTTTAGGATAAGATAAATTGATTCATTAAAAAAAAAAAAATGGAAAAAGAAAAGTTTAAAAATCACAAACTCTTTGATCTCTGTAGATAGTTTTCTTCTCAATCTATATCACAAAAGCCTGAAGTTGGAAGCATTCCAAACATACACCTAAATTTATTATAAATTTAATGTTTTAATACAGTTTACCAATATATGAATTTCAAAACTATATATTTTGAAAAAATTTGTTTTGGTTTATTTTTATTCTCATTACCCATTTCTTTATATGACCTTTATCCTGCATTTAGTCCCAGAGCAGAAACTACATTTTGTCATTTACTCTGTTAAAATAGAGAATATACATTTGTTTTTACTGCTGTTCCTGAAAAACTGCTTCACCTCCTATGTAGGACTTGCAAAGGGGTTTTTATGGCTGCTAGGCCAACATACAATTTTAGGAGTTAAGATAGCTCAGGCTAAAGCAGCCAAATAAGTAAAAGCACATTTGAATGATTTGAGGGGTGTGTGTGTAAATTTGTGTGTGTGTAAGAGCACTTGGTGGTTGAGTATGTACACACACACATTTTTTAAGACTTTTTTTCATTTTCTTTATTGTCTTGCTTAAACAAACTTGGTCTAAGTTTTACTAAAACTAATATCATGATTACACAAGGAGAAGCAAAAATATTTTGATTTTTAAATTATAAATAATTCAATTTAAAATATATAAAGACTTATAGTTTCTGAGCCAGGCAGCACCCCTGGGTAAAAAAGTGGGGATAGGTCCTTGTATTTACTGGATTGTACACCCTCAGACCACACAACCTAAAGTCACAAACACCATATCCACTAAACTTAAAGAAATTGAGTTCGGAATTTATCTATTGCACTGTCCCCATTTTGACCGGTCAACACAAAAAGTATAACACTGACCCTCAAGCGAAATAGTCTTAACCGAAATTAGTTACTTTAGTGACAATGTGCTTTCTTGTTCTGGTCCTCCTTTCATCTCTAAAAGCCAAACCATTCTGCTTTGTCATCTGGATTCAACTCTTTATTAAAATCAGCCAACCAGCTAAACAATCAAGTAAATACAACCAAGTTCTGTGCATCACTTAGCAGTGATCACACTGTGATAGTTAGCAGTGGCAGCAAAAGTAACTCTCAATCTTCTAATGGCGCTTGTACTATTGATGCTTATTTGTTGTCCATATAACAGTATTGTGTAAATAAGTAGATAAGTGGGGTAGCCCTCTCATGCAGTTAGTTCAAAAACCCAGTCCAAGAAAAGCTATGTCATGTTCAATACATGGATTTCAAGGTCTTCTGCTCCAGCCAGGCAGCCAGAATGTGAAAATAGCATGTAGAAGTAAGCATTAGGAGATGTCTCCTGGAAGGAGAATTATGAATGTCATTCACATCCCATATGTTAGGACTGTGTCTCAATGCAATATTTTATTGCAAATTAGCTGGCAAGTCTAGTCCTTCTTTGGGCAGCCAGTTTTCTTCATTAAATTGACATGGGGAATATCAGTCAATGATCACATTCACAGAGAGGTCTGACTATTCCTTGACTGAATTCTGACTTATTTCTGAAGACACTCTTTCTCTTTGAGACTCTCTTTGTACCACTAAATCAAGATGTAAGTCTTTATCCTCATTGTTTATTGTTGTCTTGACACAATTATCATTCTACAGTCCTTTGAACACCCGTAAAGAACATGGAATGAAGTGAAAGCAATGAAGCAATATGTGCGGAAATAATAAACCAGTAAGTGAAAAGAAAAAAAAATCTTTTTTTTGAGAATATTACATTTTACTTTATTATCTTCTTCTTTATCCATTTCCTATCTATGTTTTTTTTTTTAATTGGTGGATGCCATCTTGAGTCACATCTGTCCCTGCAATAACCATCCTGTAAGAATTCTAATCTTAGAAGATAGTGATAAGTGTAATGACAAATTTTTAATGTATTTACTAAGATTTTAGTTTCTTTTATTTTTTTTTTACATTTCTTCAGATCAGATTTCATTTTTTTTCCATTTACTTTTATTAGTTGGAGGCTAATTACTTTACAATACTGTAGTGGTTTTTGCCATACACTGACATGAATCAGCCATGGATTTACATGTGTTCCCCATTCTGAACCCCCCTCCCGCCTCCCTCCCCATCCCATCCCTCTGGGTCATCCCAGTTCACCAGCCCCGAGCACTTGTCTCATGCATCCAACCTGGACTGGTGATCTGTATCCATGTTTTTTTAAGTGTACATTTTCTAGCAACTTTGTTTCTTGCTCTCAATTCTGCTCCCCACCAAATTACTTTGATATCATAATGCATGAACCAACTGACACCTTGAGCTACATTTCTTTGACTATCTCAGTTTAAGTATCCTTATCCTTGACTTCATCAAATTAATCTTGGAGTAGAAATTGCTATTCCTACAAAACCACTCAACCAATCATTTTATTTTCTTTTCATAATCTAGTGTTAAGTCTCCTTCTCTAAATACTCTTATGCTTCATTGTTATGAATAATAATAGTAATGATTTTATTTATAATTTTTATTGCCTAATGTTTTATTGTTTTTCATCTTTCAGCACCTTATTCAATATATCTTTAACCTAAATCTATATAAATCCACTTGCTCCCTTTCTCTATGATAAAGTTGCCATAAAAAAACCCTGTAATAGGACAGATTATATTACTATAAATTTATTAATTTCAACTCTGTTTCAAATGAATTCTGAAGTTCTCAGCCACTGTCCTAACAATTTCAGATCGTCTCCAACCTCCTCAGTATCCATACCCTTCCTATAATTATCCTATTACTTTAAGCAAACCCTCTCGCCTCCTACTTGACAGAGAAAATAGAAACACCAGGTGTAGATATTCTTTTCAATTTCAAGCACAATCACACACCTGAATTTTTATTTATTCTTTTGAAGTTTCAATAAAGAAAATTTAATTGCCCCATTGTTCACTTCTACAAACACCCTTAACACAATTATCCCTTCTCATGTCTTCAAAGAATTGTTTGACACATAATACTGCTCAGCAAAGTCTGAACAGGTTTAAATATTCCTCAATGCAAATGCAACAAGGATTGCAACATAAAAAATAAAACACTGTCATCTTACCTATTCTCCATTCAGCAATAATATCATCTGTTTCCCTTCACAGACAAACTATTAAACATGTCTACATTGAAATTTCTCCACATGCCCTCATCTCCTGCTCACTCATGAATCTTTTTCAAAGTGATTACTATCTTCATCAATACATGGATGCAGCTCTCTATGGGGCATCTATATTATCCATGTTAATAAAGTCAACAGACTTTTATGTCTCATGATATTTCATTTTTAACTGCACTGGAAACTGAAGTTATCCTTTTTGAAACACTCCCTATACTCAGCTTTTTAGCACTATTAACTGTGATGATTTAATGGCTTTCTCCTTGTTGACAGTCTCAGAGGAGAGGGGTTAGAAGGGGATGCACATCCATGTTGTCTAGCAGGTGGTATTACTGATACTGCACCCATTTTTAGTCACTTCTGTTCCAATCTAATGTCTGGAAATGAGAATAAAAAACAGGAAAATTTGTCTATAAGTTTAACTTCTATTTTAGTCTACACAGATTCCTTTAAGACAACCTTCATTTCCTTTGCTGAGTACTGGATCAGAAGGACACATTTTTTTATGGATATTCATTAATGACTTATATGGGGGCTTCCCTGGTAGCTCAGTGGTAAAGAATCTGCCTGCCAATGCAGGAAATGCAATAGACACAGGGTGAGAAGATCCCAGGAATAAGAACCTGGGTTGCAGAGTCAGACACCACTGAGCGACTGAGCACACATTAATGACGTTGGAAAATAGGAATTGAATTATCTTTTCTATTTTAAAAAGTCTGTTCTGCAATCTTGACCATAGTGGTACAGTCTGAGCCACCTACATTTTCTTAGTAATTTCTTTGTCATCTGAAAAACTCTACTCTAACTACTGCGAAATTTGAGGCATGGAGGAAGGAAGAAGAGAGAAGATTATTAGGAGAAAGAAAGTGAAGGTTAAAAAGAAGATAAATTAAGTTCCTAAATTGATTCATCCCTGCTGTCTCGATTACAATTCAGAGTTGCCCACCCATGGTGTATTAAAGATGTGAATATGTAATTATATGGGAAGTTAGGGGAAAAAAAGTGATGACTGTATCCTACCTTAGAGTTTTTATTCAGTGGATTTGGAACAAGGTCTAAGAATAGATATTTTTAACCAGTTCTGTGGGTAATTATCATGACAGTGGTTTGGAGACTTTAATTTGAGAAGAACTAGATTAAAGAAATTATAAAGTTAACCTACAGAAAAGATGATGAGAACATTATGATACTGCCTAAATTACTGCAAACTTAGCTTTATGGGAAAAAGTATAGCCTAACCAAGTATTTCCAGGAAACTTGAACAGGACTTAACAATTAATTTAGATTATTACAATAAAGTAGGTACATTATAACTTATTAGAAGAAAGAGATTTCTAAGATAAGAGATTTGAAAAACAGAAAAGCTTTTCTTTTGAAAAAAAAAAATGAGATGTACTTTGTCACTGTTGCTGTTCAGTCACTAGGCCCTCTCCAAATCTTTTGTGACCTCATGAACTGCAGTTCACCAGGTTCCTCTGTCCATGGGATTACCCAGGCAAGAATACGGGAGTGGGTCGACATGCCCTCTTCCAGGGGATCTGCTCAACCCAGGGATCAAACCTGCATCTCCTGCTTGGCAGGTAGATTCTTTACCACTGAGTCACCTGGGAAATCCTGGAGACAGATACCTTTAAACTTGGCAGGTTAGGATGGACGTGAGAAACATAAGGATGTGATTGTAGTTGAGCAAGTGTTTGCATTTGGAAGGAGGAGATAGGCTTTAACGGGGATGGGGCACAGAAGACGGATTTAGAGATGCCTGTTATAGTTTTATTTCTTGGTCTAGGTGGTGATTACAGGGTAGTGATAGCCATCTTTAAGTTTCCATTATAATAATTCTAAGCTTTATATTTGTTTTACATGGTTGTTTGCTTATTAAAGAATAGATACACACGCTGGTGAAAGTTAAAGTAGGGTGATCCGTAATGGAGCTCGAAGGAAACAGCTACTTCAAATCTAATAATCCTGATCATCGAAACACACACTTTTGCAGTGTAACTGCTTTTTCTAAATTGCAATATACTTTGATATAATCACATTGACCAAAAACATATCTCTAAGAATTGTAATTTGAGAATTTTGGTGAGGATGTTATTGTGCCAATTTTATTTTCTTACATGTAGGTTTTGGTTTCCTGTGGCTCCATCCTACCTTCGAAGTCAGCAAGTTCTATCAAAAGGATTTAGATAGCTTCTTTATACTTTCACAATTTTATAATTTTAATTATACTTTTAAAACTAACTTCTTTACAGAATTTTGTGGTTTCCTGTCATGCACCAACAAGAATCACCAATAGGTACATCCAGTCTGCTCCCTCCCGGACCTCCCTCCCATTACAGAACCACAAAATTCTGTAAAGCAATTATCCTTCAATTAAAAAATTTTTTTTAATTTCTTTATACCTTCAATAATTTTAAGGATGAAAATTTAACACTTCCAGTCATTAAAGTCTCAGTTTAGTTCAGTTGCTCAGTCGTGTCCAACTCTTTGCGATCCCATGAACCTCAGCATGCCAGGCCTCCCTGTCCATCACTAACACCCGGAGTCCACCTAAACCCATGTCCATTGAGTCGGTGATGCCATTCAACCATCTCATGCTCTGTCGTCCCCTTCTCCTCCTGCCTCCAATCCCTTCCAGCATCAGGGTCTTTTCCAATGAGTCAACTCTTCGCATGAGGTGGCCAGAGGATTGGAGTTACAGCTTCAGCATCAGTCCTACCAATGAAAACCAGGACTGATCTCCTTTAGGATGGACTGGTTGGATCTCCTTGAAGTCCAAGGGACTCCAGAGTCTTCTCCAACACCACAGTTCAAAAGCATCAGTTCTTCAGTGCTCAGCTTTCTTTATAGTCCAATTCTCTCATCCATACATGACCACTGGAAAAACCATAGCCTTGACTAGATGGACCTTTGTTGACAAAGTAATGTCTCTGCTTTTCTTTTTTTTTTTTTTTTTTATTATTGTTGATGTATTTTTTTTTTCTTTTTTTTATTATTATTTTTTTTTTTTCCAGTGGGTTTTGTCATACATTGATATGAATCAGCCATGGATTTACATGTATTCCCAATCCCGATCCCCCCTCCCACCTCCCTCTCCACTCGATTCCTCTGGGTCTTCCCAGTGCACCAGGCCGGAGCACTTGTCTCATGCATCCCACCTGGGCTGGTGATCTGTTTCACCATAGATAGTATACATGCTGTTCTTTTGAAATATCCCACCCTCACCTTCTCCCACAGAGTTCAAAAGGCTGTTCTGTATTTCTGTGTCTCTTTTTCTGTTTTGCATATAGGGTTATCGTTATCACCTTTCTAAATTCCATATATATGTGTTAGTATGCTGTCTAGGTTGGTCATAACTTTCCTTCCAAGGAGTAAGTGTCTTTTAATTTCATGGCTGCAATCACCATCCACAGTGATTTTGGAGCCCAGAAAAATAAAGTAAGCCACAGTTTCCACTGTTTCCCCATCTATTTGCCATGAAGTGATGGGACCAGATACCAGGATCTTAGTTTTCTGAATGTTGGGCATTAAGCCAACTTTTTCACTCTCCTCTTTCACTTTCATCAAGAGGCTCTTTAGTTCTTCTTCACTTTCTGCCATAATGGTGGTGGCATCTGCATATCTGAGGTTATTGATATTTCTCCCAGCAATCTTGATTCCAGCTTGTGCTTCCTCCGGCCCAGCATTTCTCATGATGTACTCTGCATATAAGTTAAATAAGCAGGATGACAATATACAGACTTGATGTACTCCTTTTTCTATTTGGAACTAGTCTGATGTTCCATGTCCAGTTCTAACTGTTGCTTCCTGACCTGCATACAGATTTATCAGGAGGCAGGTCAGGTGTTCTGGTATTCCCATCTCCTTCAGAATTTTCCACAGTTTATTATGATCCACAGAGTCAAAGGCTTTAGCATAGTCAATAAAGCAGAAATAGATGTTTTTCTGGAATTCTCTTGCTTTTTCGATGATCCATTGGGGGTTGGCAATGTGACCTCTGGTTCCTCTGCCTTTTCTAAAACCAGCTTGAACATCTGGAAGTTCATGGTTCACGTATTGTTGAAGCCTGGCTTGGAAAATTTTAAGCATTACTTTACTAGCATGTGAGATGAGTGCAATTGTGCGGTACTTTGAGCATTCTTTGGCATTGCCTTTCTTTGGGATTGGAATGAAAATTGACCTTTTCTAGTCCTGTGGCTATTGCTGATTTTTCCAAATTTGCTGGCATATTGAGTGCAGCACTTTCACAGCATTATCTTTCAGGATTTTAAATAGCTCAACTGGAATTCCATCACCTCCACTAGCTTTGTTCATAGTGATGCTTCCTAAGGCCCATTTGATTTCACATTCCAGGATGTCTGGCTCTAGGTGGGTGATCACACCATCATGATTATCTGGGTCATGAAGATCTTTTTTGTACAGTTCTTCTGTGTATTCTTGCCACCTCTTCTTAATATCTTCTGCTTCTGTTAGGTCCCTACTATTTCTGTTCTTTATTGAGCCCATCTTTGCGTGACATTTTCCCTTGGCATCGCTAATTTTCTTGAAGAGATCTCTAGTCTTTCCCATTCTACTGTTTTCCTCTATTTCTTTGTATTGATCGCTGAGGAAGGCTTTCTTATCTCTCCTTGTTATTCTTTGGAACTCTGCATTCAAATGAGTATATCTTTCCTTTTCTCCTTTGCTTTTTGCTTTCCTTTTTTTCACAGCTATTTGTAATAACCTACCAAAAGAAATTATCTCAGGAGACCCATTACTGGAAATATAGGGTATCACATGAGTTGAAAATCAGTTTTTAGAATTTTTTTTATGAATGTCTGCAATTGTCAAGCTTACAAATCTCCATTCAGTCTAGGAGACATATTCAGACTAGTAATTAAACTGTATTTACTCTTAGAAAGCTATTCAAGAAATGTTCCTCAGCAGGTAGAATTAAATAAGAGGTTAGAATCAAATATTTTAGTGTTAAGAATCTTTTTGAATAAGAAACTATATATTACATTCAAGAGCAGATTCAGTCAGTTCAGTTCAGTCGCTCAGTCATGTCCTACTCTTTGCAACCCCATGAACCACAGCACGCCAGGCCTCCCTGTCCATCACAAACTCCCGGAGTTTACTCAAACTCATGCCCATCGATTAAGACACCATAAATAGATAAATTCCTATAAGACATTCTATCTTCAGTATTGGCATTCCTTAAACTTCTTTATATCTTTATTATATTGCATGTTTGTTTATAGAGTCTAATATCAGAAATAAAGTAAATTGCACTGAGTTCTAGAGCATTTTCCTTGTAGACTTAAAGATTAAATTTCTCTCTTATGGCTGCAGAGTGAGTATTGCATTTTCAGCTGGTTAATCCTTATAATCTATTACCTAATCTCAATTCCCACAAAAAATAAAAAGCTTGTTAAAAGAAGATAAGAAGCTATCTCCTCACTGAGGGCTAATTCTGAGTCTCTAAAAATAAAATAAAGTCTTACTTTAATGAAATTCTCATGTAAATTAAATTAAATGTAAAAATACCCTTAACACAAGACAATTCTAAAAAGATTAGTACTGAAATGAGATCACCACAATGCCCCAGTTAACTCAGTTGCAGAATGCTGTTTGTAAGGCCAAGATCATATACAGTTATATCTCCCCAAGGGCTAATTAATTTTGCTTAGAGAAAAGTTGTTTCTCTTAACTGACTTCAATAGAAACAATAGGTACACAAATACGAGTCATTTATTGCAAACAAGAGGTGAAATATTTTTGATAGATTTGTATAAATAAGTGATTGTTTAAAGTATTTTGGGGTTATAGATATCAAAATGTGATCTGACAAATATTGTCATCATCTGCCTAAAAATTGATTTATATTTAAAAATATCCATAAAATTGTATATAATCCATAGAACTCTGGGGTTCATTCATAAGCTGTCTGCTGTTTAAGGTTCAGAGTAATAATACACTGAAAAAATTTATTTGATATACAAAAAAGACAAAAACAAGATAGAACATGCATTCTATTCTTCTATTAGTTTATAGTAGTTTTATTACCATATATAGAGAAGACCACATTAACTCATATCACTTACTAAAAAAAAAAAAATGAAAGTTATTGAAGAGTTACTAGCCTTCTTGGATATCAATTGAAAAGGTACCCAAGGTGGTGATTTATTCATTTAGATGTATTTAATTCAACAATTTCTCCTAGGCTTTAACATATGAACAGATTCTAATAAGTTTTCTTTTGAAGTTAGACAGTAGAAAATCAAAAGAGTGATATGAATTCTCTATGTGTCATCACAAAGAAAAGCATACTGACCTATCTGTTACTTATCTCATGAGACTATTTAATACAAAATTTAGGACCATTATCACTAACAAACCTGTCTGCAATTTGTTCTCTGTTATCCCACCTTTAACGTGCCTCTGGTCGTATAACAAAAACTTCTGTCTGACAACCTACTATTAACTAGGAGTTCTTTTTATTCCACAGTTAATACTTAATTTTCCCAATTAGTAAGCAAGTATGGTAGAATAGCACCCAAAATCTATTTCAACTTTCTGGACTACATGGGCAAGAAATCCAAAATCTGCACTATCTATCATTCCTGATCTTGTGTTGGCTTATATCTAATGTTTAGAGAATCCCTTTCAACTCAGGTCATTGGTATCACCCAAAAAATTAACAGGAAGCCTATGAATCACTGGTTTCCAGCTTCTCTGGTATCTAAGTGGTTCAAAAGTTGCAGCTCCTCTGGCAGAACAATTTTAGGTAGGCTTTGTGTGTGTTAGTCACTCAGTCATGTCCGACTCTGCAACCCCATGGACTGTAGTCCACAAGCCTCGTATGTCCATGGGATTCTCCAGGCAAGAATACTGGGGTGGGTTGCCATTTCCTCCTCCAGGGGATCCTTTACCATCTGAGACACCAGGCAAAACCCCTGCTAGAATGTCCCTATATTCCAGCCTAGAGTCTGTGTTTTTCAGCCTTTCCAGTATTTGTATAAATACCTAAGTCCCTGCATTAGCTCCATATCTACTAAGCTTATGAGCTTATATTTTATTATGTGCATCAAAGGTGTTCCCAGGTTGCTCAGTGGTAAAGAATCTGCCTACCAAGGCAGGAGGTGCAGGAGATGTGAATTTGATCCCTGGGTCAGGAAGATCCCCTGGAGGAGGACATGGCAACCCACTCCAGTTTTCTTGCTGGGGAAGCCCCATAAACAGAGGAGCCTACAAGTTCATGTGGTCACAAAGAGATGGACTCGACTGAGCAACATACACACCAACACACACACACACACACACACACACACACACATGCCTCAAACACTGATTGTTACACATGACATAGAAGTAAAAGAAAAACTGAAAAGAATAAAAAAAGGACTAGTGAAAGTGTACTGCAAAATGTTTTCTCTTGGGGCTGCCATAGCAGAATAACATAGACTGGATGGCTTAAATAAAGTAATTTTATTTTCTCATAGTTCTGAAAAGAAGTCCAATATCAAGGAGTCTGCAGGATTGATGTCTGGTGAGACAACCCTTCCTGGCTAGAAGAATGTCACCTGTTCTCTATGTCTCAACATGGTCTTTCCTTTTTGCAGGTGCAGAGTGAAGTTTTTTGATCTCTTTTTCTCTTCTTGGTCATAGCAAACACCCTCTTTCAATAAAACAATATAATATTCTACACATAGACATCAGCAGATGATCAATACTGAAATCAGATTGATTATATTCTTTGCAGCCAAAGATGGAGAAGCTCTATAAATTCAGCAAAAAACAAGATTGGGAGCTGACTGTGGCTCAGATCATAAACTTCTTATTGCCAAATTCAGACTAAAATTGAAGAAAGTAGGGAAAACCAATAGACCATTCAGTTATGACCTAAATCAGAACCCTTACAATTATACAGTGGAAGTGACAAATAGATTTAAGGGACTAGATCTGATAGACAAGAGTTCCTGAAGAACTATGGACAGAGGTTCCTGACTTTGTACAGGAGGCAGTGATCAAGATCATCCCCCAAAAAAAGAAATGCAAAAAAGCAAAATGACTGTCTGAGGAGACCTTACAAATAGCTGTGAAAATGAGAGAAGTGAAAAGCAAAGGAGAAAAGGAAAGATATACCCATTTGAATGCAGAGTTCCAAAGAATAGCAAGGAGAGATAAGAAAGCCTTCCTCAGTGATCAATGCAAAGAAATAGAGGAAAACAACAGAATGGGAAAGACTAGAGATCTCTTCAAGAAAATTAGAGACACCAAGAGAAAATTTCATGCAAAGATGGGCTCAATAAAGTACAGAAATGGTATGGACCTAACAGAAGCAGAAGAGATTAGGAAGAATACACAGAAGAACTATATAAAAAAAGATCTTCATGACCCATATAACCACCATGATGTGATCACTCACCTAGAGCCAGACATCCTGGAATGCAAAGTCAAGTGGGCCTAAGGAAGCATCATTACAAAGCTTGTGGAAGTGATGGAATTCCAGTTGAGCTATTTCAAATTCTAAAAGATGATGCTGTAAAAGTGTTGCACTCAATATGCCAGCAAATTTGGAAAACTCAGCAGTGGCTACAGGACTGGAAAAGGTCAGTTTTCATTTCAACCCCAAAGAAACACAATGCCAAAGATTTCTTAAACTACCACACAATTGCACTCATCTCACATGCTAGAAAACTAATTCTCAAAATTCCCTAAGCCAGGCTTCAAAAGTATGTGAATCATGAACTTCCAAAGATGTTCAAGCTGCTTTTAGCAAAGGCAGAGGAACCAGGGATCAAATTTCCAGCATCTCTTGAATCATAGAGAAAGCAAGAGAATTCCAGAAAATTATCTACTTCTGCTTTACTGATTATGCCAAAGCCTTTGACTGTGTGGATCACAACAAACTGTGGAAAATTCTTAGAGATGGGAATACCAGAACACCTTACCTGCCTCCTGAGAAATCTACATGCAGGTCAAGAAGCAACAGTTAGAACTGGACATGGAACAATGGACTGGTTCCAATCTGGGAAAGGATATGTCAAGGTTGTATATAGTCACCCTGCTTATTTAACTTATATGCAGATTACATCATGCGAAATGCCAGGCTAGATGAAGCACAAGCTGGAATAAAGATTGCTGGGAGAAAAATCCATAACCTCAGATACGCAGATGATACCACCCTTATGGCAGAAAGTGAAGAACTAAAGAGTCTCTTGATGAGCATGAAAGAGGAGAATGAAAAAGCTGGCTTAAAACTCAACATTCAGAAAACTAAGATCATGGTATCTGGTCCCATCACTTCATGGCAAATAGACGGGGAAACTATGAAAACAGTAAGAGACTTTATTTTGGAGGGCTCCAAAATCACTGCAGATGGTGACTGCAGCCATAAAATTAAAAGACGCTTGCTCCTTTGAAGAAAAGCTATGACCAACCTAGACACCATATTAAAAAGCAGAAACATTACTTTGCCAACAAAAGTCAGTCTAGTCGAAGCTATGGTTTATCCAGTAGTCATGCATGGATGTGAGAGTTGGACAATAAAGAAAGTTGACTGCCGAAGAACTGATACTTTTGAACTGTAGTGTTGGAGAAGACTCTTGAGAGTCCATTGAACTGCAAGATCAAACCAGTCAATACTAAAGGAAATCAGTCCTGAATATTCATTGGAAGGACTGATGCTGAAGCTGAAACCGCAATACTTTGGCCACCTGATGTGAAGAATTGACTCCTTGGAAAAGACCCTGATGCTGGGTCTTTTTGAAGATTGAAGGCAGGAGGAGAAGGGGTTGACAGAGTATGAGATAGTTGGATGGCATCACTGACTTGATGGACATGAGTTTGGGTAAGCCCTTAGAGTTGGAGATGGACAGGGAAGCCTGGGGTACTGCAGTCCATGGGGTCACAAAGAGTTGGACAAGACTGAGTGACTGAACTGTGCTGAACTCTCTTCTTATAAAGGGCAGCAATCCTTTCAGATAGGGTCCCACTCTTATGAAGTCATTTAATTTTATTTACCAATGGTGGTGTAGATGGTAAAGAATTCACCTGCCTTGTAGGAGACCAAGGTTCAATCCCTGGGGTGGGAAGATCACCTGGAGAAGAGAAAGGCAACACACTCCAGTACTTTTGCCTAGAGAATCCCATGGACAAAGGAGCCTGGCTGGCTACAGCCCATGCAGTCACAAAGAGTCAGACACGACTGAGGGACCAACACACACATCAATATAAAGGTCCTTTCTTCAAACACAGTCACATTGGAGGTAAGACATTTAACATATGATGTATGAATATAATGGGGGTAGATGGCACAATTCAGACCATAACTTTCCACACTGATGCTTTAAACATACACACACACAGATACCCCTTCACCTTCTAAACATGAAATATATGAAAACAGAGATTATTATCACATTTTATTCCCTCCTCCCTCTTCCAAGAATAGACCAATAAATTTACCATGAATCACAATCACTGTTGTTAGTACTTTTATTCTTGGAGAGAATTTATTTTCTTTCTATGATTGAATGTTCTACCAATTGTGCCTAGAAAAATGACTCTTATTTAATACATGCTCAAAAATATTTGGTTTATTAATTAATGAATATTTAATGTCTAATCCTCTTCATATGTAAATTATTTTCTTTCTATGTTCTTCAATTGCTTTCCTACTTTTTACATTTTAATAATTGACCAATATTTTAGCAACAATGGGTGACTTTTTATATAAATGAATATCAAGACATGACATTCTTTTTTCTTATCCAACAACCTGACCTTCTGCCCAGAAACTACACCTCATCTGTTTCTCCTTTCCAATTGCTTTTGGAAACAAAACACAAACCTTAGTACCATTTAAGCTATCTAAAAATTTTGTTGAGTCTATCTTGAAAATATATCTCTAATTGATCACAACTAACTACTTTATTTTGACCACTCTATCTAAGCCTCTATAGCTTTCTCCTTTAATAATGCAACAACTTTAAAAAACTCTCCCTGATTCAACTCTTGTCCTATTCTAGTTTATTTTTTTTTCCTCAAGCGTGATCGTTAGGATTTAGTCAAACTTCTAAAATGCCACTTTAGTTTCCCTTTTCCCTCATGCTGAATGCCATAGTCCTTATGTTTTCTAAAGCCTTCCATGATGTGGCTTCATTAATGCTCTGACATCAGCCTGTTTCCCTGCCTTTACTCTTAGTTCATTCCATCCAGTCATCATGGTGTGCCTGCTCTTCTACAAACAACACACAGATACTGCATTGTTGGTTCTACCACTTATTTCTTACCCATGAATTCCCTTAGCTAGCAATTTTGTTTTCTTTAGGCTTTTGTTGAAAAGCTACGCTGCATTAGTAGCCCTTGTCCATGTAGGAGTTTCTACAAGGAAACTCTATAAGGAACTCCATTTCTATAAGGAAAATTTTGTACTTGCTCTTTATCATTTTTATTATTTGAATGTCACCTAATATTGCTCAATTACTTCTGTTCCCCCCATTTGTCCTATATAAAGTTCAAAATAAGTAAAATGATAACTTTAATCATAATTAATATTCTTCTGGAGTTGTACAAAATATATGTTTATATAATAAATACATGCAAAGAATCAAGTATTTACATTTCACATATCTTCTAAAGAAAAGTTTATGTTATACTGACATATATGTATTAATTTATGATTTGTTTTTTTTGTTAAAGTTGATATTTCATTTTTTTTAAAATTACCATTGGGCTTCCCTGGTGGCTCAGATGGTAAAGAGCCTGCCTGCAATGCAGGAGACTCATGTTTGATCCCTGGGTCGGGAAGATCCCCTGGAAAAGGGAATGGCTACCCACTCCAGTATTTTTGCCTGGAGAATTACATGTGCAGAGGAGCCTGGAGGGCTACAGTCCATGGAATCACAGAGCCAGACACAACTGAGTGACTAATAGTTTTATTTTATATTTTAAAAAATTCCTACAATAGATGTTATAAAATGTGTTAATTTAAATATCACCTCTTAAAAAAACAAGTAATGAAATTTAAGTTTAGGGTGGAATTTTTTAAAAAATGGGTTTTCCTGGTGGCTCAGTCAGTAAAGAATCTGCCTGCAATGTAGGAGACCTGGGTTTGAACCCAGGGTTGGGAAAATTGCCTGGAGAAGGGAGTGGCAACCCACTTCAGTATTCTTTTTTTTTTTTTTCCATCAGTATTTTTCATTTTATTTTATTTTTTTTATATTGTAGTGGTTTTTGTCATACATTGACTTGAATCAGCCATGGATTTACATGTATTCCCCATCCCAATCCCCCCTCCCACCTCCCTCTCCACCCGATTCCTCTGAATGATATAGTATGTAGCCTGTTCAGATGGATTTCCTTCACAAAGCAATATGCATTAAATGTTCCTTCAGGTCTTTTTGTAGCTTGATAACACATTTCTTTTTTTGTTTGTTTGTTTTGCTATTTTTTCCCATTTATTTTTATTAGTTGGAGGCTAATTACTTTACAATATTGTAGTGGTTTTTACCATACATTGACATGAATCAGCCATGGACTTACATGTATTCCCCATCCCGATCCCCCCTCCCACCTCCCTCTCCACCCGATTCCTCTGGGTCTTCCCAGTGCACCAACCCTGAGCACTTGTCTCATGCATCCAACCTGGGCTGGTGGTCTGTTTCACCCTAGATAACATACATGTTTCAATGCTGTTCTCTCGAAACATCCCACCCTCACCTTCTCCCACAGAGTCCAAAAGTCTGTTCTGCACATCTGTGTCTCTTTTTCTGTTTTGCATACAGGGTTATCATTACCATCTTTCTAAATTCCATATATATGTGTTAGTATACTGTAATGGTCTTTATCTTTCTGGCTTACTTCAATGTATAATAGGCTCCAGTTTCATCTATCTCATTAGAACTGATTCAGATGAATTCTTTTTAATGGCTGAGTAATATTCCATGGTGTATATATACCACAGCTTCCTTATCCATTCATCTGCTGATGGGCATCTAGGTTGCTTCCATGTCCTGGCTATTATAAACAGTGCTGCGATGAACATTGGGGTGCACGTGTCTCTTTCAGATCTGGTTTCCTCGGTGTGTATGCCCAGAAGTGGGATTGCTGGGTCATATGGCAGTTCTGTTTCCAGTTTTCTAAGAAATCTCCACACTGTTCTCCATAGCGGCTGTACTAGTTTGCATTCCCACCAGCAGTGTAAGAGGGTTCCCTTTTCTCCACACCCTCTCCAGCATTTATTGCTTGTAGACTTTTGGATAGCAGCCATCCTGACTGGCGTGTAATGGTACCTCATTGTGGTTTTGATTTGCATTTCTCTGATAATGAATGATGTTGAGCATCTTTTCATGTGTTTGTTAGCCAGCTGTATGTCTTCTTTGGAGAAATGTCTGTTTAGTTCTTTGGCCCATGTTTTGATTGGGTCATTTATTTTTCTGAAATTGAGCTGCAGGAGTTGCTTGTATATTTTTGAGATTAATCTTTTGTCTGTTGCTTCATTTGCTATTATTGGAGGAGGAGCCAAGATGGCGGAGGAATAGGACGGGGAGACCACTTTCTCCCCTACAAATTCATCGAAAGAACAGTTGAACGCCAAGCAAACTTCACAAAACAACTTCTGATCGCTAGCTGAGGACATCAGGCACCCAGAAAAGCAGCCCATTGTCTTTGAAAGGAGGTAGGATAAAATATAAAAGATAAAAAGAGAGACAAAAGAGCTAGGGACGGAGACCTGTCCCGGGAAGGGAGTCTTAATAAAGGAAGTTTCCAAACACCACTTCAGTATTCTTGACTGCAGAATTCCATGGACAGTGGAGCTTGCCAGGCTATGGTCCAGGGGGTCACAAAGATGTGGACACGATTGAGAGAGTAACACTTTTACTTTTTTCATGTGGAAAAATATGAGTATAGAAGCTCCAAATGCCAGTAAACCTATTCACTGAATAAAAGCATGTGGAGAATAGACTCTTAACCTTGAAGAATTTAAACATGATTTCCCTGTTATTATCATATCCACTGGGATATGAATGACCTATGGATAACCTGATCATGAATATCATTTTAATGTCTATTTCTGTTGAGTATAGCTATTTTATATCTCAGATCATTTACTTTGTTAATGCTGAATATGTGATGTGGCTAAATCAGTTAAATAAAATTCAACATCTTATACAATTATAAAGTACTTTGTCCATGTAGGAGTCAATTTATTTAAGGAGGATTTTGCTGATTTTCTCTTTTTCATTTATATGTGTTAAATGTTGTGTAAGATTGTGTAACTTTATAATTATGGTTAATTTGAATACTGTAAAACTTCAGAATTATGCAATGTACAAGAGAAGAGGTTTAGAGTAGATAGACTAAGGATGTTGATAAAAAGTATCTGTACAGATATTTGGCAGTACACCTATTAGGAAGGAGACTAGGGCAGAGAAGTAATAAAATGGTCTTGATTTTGTTATAAAAGTAATCACTGTAAAAATAAAATGCGAGTTACTAAATAAGTGAAAATTTTCCCAATAAAGTCTCTTATGGAAGTAATGCCACAAAATATTTATTGAAATGGGTTTGGAATCTAATCAGTTTTAGAAATCTGCATGCTAATTTGCCTCTATAAATATTGCATTTCAGATTAGCCACATAATTCACTGAACTTTGCAGTAAAACAACACATTACATGAATTTAATTATTGTAGTTGATTTTTTCCCTTCCCACTCTTAAAATTGCACAATGAGTCATTCCCTGACCTAGGACCTAGGGTTGACTAAGGACTGAATAACAGATGAGCAACAACTTCTGGTGTTGCAGTTCAGAGCAGATAAACTCATAGGCACATCTTTCATGGAAAATAGGCTAAGAATAAATCAATCTTGATGATGTAAACATTTTGATGGTGTTCCAGTGACTTGGCACTAGGGCATGCTTTTTTATGTTTTCCCCTTCCCTCTTCACCACTAGTTTACTACTGCTTTTAAATGTGAACATAGATGGCATAAAGTAACCAGTAATACAAAAAAGGTCTGACAAATAAAGACTAGGTCAGGAGACTAAGAGATACTAAAGAATTGAAGATGTTTCAGGACTATTAAGAGAGGGGAAGGATAGAGTTCAACAGGAATAAATAGATTTCCTACAAATAAAAATAAAAACTTCCCTCTGAGAAAGTGTCTAGCATAAAAATCTCTACTTATTTAGAAATCAGAGGGAAAAGTTGAACTATATAGATTGACCAAGCCAATGTACTCACTCTAATGTGAAGATCTATAGATTAGAAAATGCAATGCAAATCAATAGAAGTAATTATTTTGTACATGTTTCTGGATTTTGCTTAAGTGGGGGAAGTTAACAGTAACTGCCAGTAATTTTATTATCTCTTCTTGTGTTGAGTCAAAGTAATTGTCATGAAAATACTATCTCTCCACTAAGTGGTGTTGGAAAAACTGGACAGTTACATGTAAAAGAATGAAATCAGAACATTTTCTAACACAAAAATAAACTAAAATGGATTAAAGCCCTGAATGTAAGACTGTATACTATAAAACTTCTAAAGGAAAATAGGTAGAACACTCTATAATATACATTGTGGGAATTTTTGTTTTTTGATCCATCTCCTAAATTAACGGAAATAAAAACAAAAATAAACAAATTAGACCTGATCAAACTTAAAAGCTTTTGCACAGCAAAGGAAACCATAAAGAAAACCAAAAGACAACTTACAAGAATGGGAGAATATATTTGCAAATGAAGCTACCAACAAGGGTTAATTTCCAAAATATACAATCAGCTTAGACAGCTAAATATCAATAAAGCAAACAAACCATTCAAAAAATGGCAGCAGACCTAAATAGATATTTCTCCAAAGAAGACATACATATAACTAACAGGCACATGAAAATATGCTCAATATCACTAATTATTAGAGAAATGCAAATCAAAACTGTAGTGAGGTATTACCTCACATCAATCAGAATAACCATCATTAAAAAGTCTCCAAGGGATCCTCCCAACCTAGGGTTCAAACTCAGCTCCCTTGAATTGCAGGCAGATTCTTTACTGTCAGAACCACTAGGGAAGCCTCAATAAAAAGCCTACAAATAATAAATGCTGGAGAGGGTGTGGAGAAAATAGTACGCTCCTACTCTGTTGCTAGGAATGTAAACTGGCACAGCCACTATGGAGAAGAGTATGGAGGATTCTTTAAAAAACTAAAAATAGTTACCACATGATCCTGCAACCCAGCACTTCGGCATGAAATAAATGTGAAAGTGAAAGTAGCTCAGTCATGTCTGACTCTTTGAGACCCCATGGACTGTAGCCTGACATGTTTCTCTATCCATGGAATTCTCCAGGCAATTCTACTGGAGTAGGTAGCCATTCCCTTCTCCAGGGCATCTTCCCAACCCAGACATAGACCCAGGTAGAATTATAAGTCAAAAAGGTACATGCACCCCAGTTTTCATAGCAGCACTATTTTGAACAGCCAAGACACGGAAGCAATCTAAATGTCCAACAACAGATAGATAAAGAATATGTGGTAAATCTATACAATGGAATATCATTCAGCCATAAAAAGAATGAAATAATGCCATTTGTAGCAACGTGATTGGATCTAGAGATTATCATATTAAGTGAAACAAGTCAGACAGAGAATGACAAATATCATATGATACTGTTTATATGCGGAATCTAAAACATATATGAATGAACTTACTTACAAAACAGAAACAGACTCACAGACATAGAAAAAGAACTTACAGTTACCAAAGGGGATAGTGGGGAGTGGACAGAGAGATAAATTAGGAGTTTCAGATTAACATACACACACTATTATACACAAAATAGATAAACAACAAAGATCCACTGTATAGCACAGGGAATTATATTCATATCCTATAATAACCTATAATGGAAAAGAATGTGAAAATTATATATATATATATATATATAGTATTAATTGAATCACTTTGCTGTACACTTAAAACAGACACAATATTGTAAGTTAACAACACTGCTATAGAAGAAAATATAAAGGAATCTCACAACCAGTCTAGTCTAACTGCAAAATGCAGAAGACAAAAAAGAAGAGACAAATAGCAGGCTCAATGAAAAATTAGTATCTTCAGAAGAGCCAGCCTACTTCTCAATGGTACCCAAAAGACAGTGCAATATTATCTTTGGATTGTTAAGGGAGAAAACAAAACAAAACAAAACATTATCAGCTTAGAATTATGTACCCAAATAAGTTATTTTCAAGAACACTAGCAAAATAAAGACATTTCCAGACAAAATAAAAGAAATGGAAAGAAGTAGATCTGGGGTGCAATTGGGGTTGGTGAGAAAAATGAAGCAAACATGTAGGGAAATCAAAATTCATGGAGAAAATAATATATGGAAACAATAAACTCACATGTTTTATTGACATACATGAAAGTAAAAGTTGCTCAGTTTTTTCCAACTGTTTCCTGGACTGTAGCCCACCAGGTTCCCCTGTCTGTGGAATTCTCTGGGCAAGAATACTGGAGTGGTTTGCCATTTCCTTCTTCAAGGGATCTTCCCAACCAAGGATTGAATCTGGGTCTCCTGCATTGCAGGCAGACTCTTTACCATCTAACTTATATTTAACAACAAATCTAAAAATAATATTATAGGTAAGTTTAACCTTTCTTTTTCACTTGTTACCAAACCTTTGCATTGCAATTGTTTAAGGAAACACATTAATATAGAAAAAAGAACTATTCTCTTCAACTGAAGCATGTTTCTTTACAATTTATACTAAAAGCCAAATTTAAATTCAATAAAAACAAACTGTACCCATTTTATTAACTGATAAATATAACTTCAAAATAAAGACTCTTTAGTAAGTGGTTCAAATGTATGTAGGTTAGACACCAGCAAACAAAATATCTTTAGCTCTGCTAAGATATGAATGACACAATGTTATCATGAGTTCTGTCTCAACAAATGGATTATAGATATATTTTAAAATCAAATCACTATCTTAAAATGGAAATAAAATTCTTGTATTAGATAGTAAAATATGAGCTAGATAGTTCTAACAGAACTGTTTTATTACTGTTCAGTTATATACAAATAATTGGTTATTTCTACAAAATTATCTGTTCAACTATTAATATTAAGGTCAGAGTATGAAAGTTGCATTTCACTGGCTACTACCAATGGTATGACTAGTATCTGTCTAAGCCTAAATCTGTAGCTCAAAGACTAAGCCAAGAAAATTCTAACTAAGCCAGAAAATTAAATCAATCTGAGCAATGTGTAGCTAGAGATAGCTTTTTTAGGAAAATAGGAAGATAGTAGATTTGATTGGACATAATAATAAAACTTTCATCTGCTGATTTTTGTACTAGTCTGAAAGATTGTGTCTTTATAAACCTACCAACCTTTTCTTACATAAAATATTCCACATGAACATGGAATTACAACTTACAAGTACTAAGGAAAATAATCTTATTTGTTTTGTCCCCATCACTTGACAGATAATATTTAATTAAATTTGGTTTATAATTTATGAAAGAAGGTTAAATCATGACCCACATTTTGAAAATGGAATAAAAGCTCAAATGGAAGTGATATTAGGATAAAGAATTAAAGACCTGAGGTGTAACAAGCAAAGTACTTTATAGCATCACCCAACTTCCAGTAACAATTTTTGTTTGTTATGTATTGATGTGTAACAGACTGATGTAAAAATTTGTTATAACAGGGGTTAGAAGACTATACTCTGTAGGTCAAATTATGCATACACCTGTTTTGGTACAACAATGAACTAAAAAATATGTTTATATTCTTAAATGGTTATGTGACCTATTTTGTGATGTGAAACTTGTATAAAATTAGAAGTCCTACCTCTATTAATGAAGTTTTATTAGGAAACAGCCACTTTTTTTTTTTTTTAACATATTGTCTATGATTGCTTGTATGTTGCAAAACACAAATGAGGAGTTAGGACAGAGAGTGTATGACCCACAAAACCTAAAATATTTATTATCTGTCCTTTAGATAAAGTTTGCCTCATACTGCTTTAAAATCATATTAACTTATTGTGTGATTCTGTGTGACTTAGCTGAGGTCATCTACCTGGTGGCACTCAGCTAGATGCTTTAACTGGTCCCAGAATATCCACAATAGTCCTAGCCTCTACTGGCTGTCATAATCCAGTAGTATTTCCTAAGCCCTTTTGCAACAAGAAGACTGATTCCTAAAGAGGAACATTTCTAGATAATACACCCAATATGCAAGTGCTTATCATATAGCACTTGATAATATATGCATGCCTGCACATGCTTGCTAATTTCTCTGTGGCCAAAACAGGAAAAATCATCAAATCCTGAGTGAACATGGGAGATGACTCTACAAAGACTGAATTCTGGGAAGTAGTTCACTGCATCAAGTAATGTCAGAGGCTCATGTAATATTTAACTGCAATTTATTTGTGTTTTTATTATTATTTCTTGTTCCTTATCAATGGAAAAAATATTTAATGTATATTCAGTTTTTAAAATTCAATTTTGGGCTTTCTTTCTTTTTTTTTTTTTTTTGGTCTGATCCAGTGTTCTTTTTGGAGAAGTAAATGACAACCCACTCCAGTATTCTTGCCTGGAAAATTCCATGAACAGAGGAGCCTGGGGAGCTACAGTCCATGGGGTCACAAAGGGTTGGACATGGCTGAGTGACTAAACACAATGTTCTGTTGATTGTACCATCTCTCTCATGTTATTTCCTTGTATGTTTTGTGATTTTTAACTATCAGCTCATTCTCCATGGAACTTTACCCATGGTGGGAATTCTTTTGGGCATGCAGAGTTCCTTCAGGGTGATTTGTGTTTACTTTAGATTTCTTTTATACCAAACAGGTCAACTGAATTCAGAATGTAGGACTGCTAAAACTAGAGCATCATTATTAATTCTCAAGAAACATTTTTTTTTTCTTTCCACCTAGTTCTTCATTTTTGAAGCAGATATGTTTTCTTGACCTAGCACAGGATGGGGTGAGAGAAAGCGGCCTTGTATTTAGAACACTCTTATACTAAAGTTATAGTCATTTGAATTCATAACTGTATTCAGAAGTTCTACTTAAAGGCTTATCACCTTGAGCCAGTTCCATAAATATATTAAAAAAAAAAAAAAAAACAGAGCTCAATTTACTGAGGTTTTGTTTTATAATGCCTTCAGGGCAAGAAGCTGGTTCCAATAAAATGCCATTTACCTCTCTTCTTTCTTGCTTTAAATTAGTTTTTGGTCTCAGTATTTCTTGTTTTCTTGCCAGCTCATTGATGCGATCACAAGTTGGTTTTCTCCTTTTGATTTTCTAGTGTTTTAAGTATTTTTTAGCAGTAGGATAGTCATGGTGTATAGTCCAACCATATTGTGGAGATAGAGGACAAGATTATTTCTTTTAAAAATATTTCCAAACTAAGTTTTATTGGAAAAAATTAAATATATATAATAAAGAATAAGTTTCTATAGATCCTTTACACAGATTCAACCATTATGAAGATATTATAACACTAGATCCATCTATTCACAGGTTTTCTGAGATATATTAAAGAAAATCCCTGACTTTATATCATTTTACTTCATATATTTCTATAAGCATCTTGTAAAGGTATGGAGTTCTGCTGGTACCACTGTAATGCCCTTACCATGACTAATAATACTAAAATTAACTGCTTTGTATCATTTAATATAATTTTCCTTTTCAAATTTATCCCATTACCTCAAAAATGACTTTTTATAGCTTATTCAAATCAGAATCAATGTTCACATTCTATGCAGTATGTCTCTTATGTATGCTTTGATCTAGGAATGGTCTCTATTCTCTGCATTTTTTCTACTTTGTTATATTGAAAAAAATAGATGAGCTTTTCTACAGAAAATCTTGTATATGTGTCCTTGAATATTTTAAGCAACTTCATTGCTATTTTTGTCTTTCTTCATATCTACTTATGTAGAGTTCACAATGGACTATATTTTGTCCATCCAATGGTCATCTCTGGATTTCCATCTTGCTTGACCTCTTAGCAGCAAATGGGCATTTTTGTGGGGAGATTGATTAGCAATTACTCCAGTCAAGAAGGTAGCTCAGCTGATAAAAATCCACCTGCAATGCAGGAGACCCCAGTTCAATTCCTGGGTCAGGAAGATCTGCTGGAAAAAGGATAGGCTACCCACTCCAGTATTCTTGGGTTTCCCTGGTGGCTCAGCTGATAAGGAATCTGCCTGCAGTGCAGGAGACCTGGGTTTGATCCCTGGGATGGGAAGATTCCCTGGAGAAGGGAATGGCTACTCACTCCAGTATGCTGACCTGGGGAATTCCATGGACTGTATAGTCCATGGAGTCACCAAGAATCAGACACAACTGAGTGACTTTCACTTTCACTTTCCAATAGAGAAAGCTAATACTGAACAAAGAGCACAAGGTGAGTATGAAGGTCAAAAGTTGCAAAGCAGAAAATTATATAAGAAGTGATGACTCAATTTTTCTCAGGTATCATATTTTTGTAACAGGAAAATATACAATGTCCCATGAAATAAATTCAAAATGCATGTTTTTTCATTAAAAAAATTTTTTTGTGAAAATCACCTTTTTAAAACATGGTGTTTTGTGTAATTCAAAGATAAAAACTTCCAGTTATAAGACAGATAAGTGTGTATGGATGTAATGTACAGCATGATTTTTATAATCAACACAATTTTATGTTATATATGTAAGCAGTTAAGAGAATAAATCCTCAGAGTGCTCTATGGGAATTATTGAAAGTCGCTCAGTCGTCTCTTACTCTTTGTGACCCAGTGAACTATACACTCCATGGAATTCTCCAGGCCAGAATATTGGAGTGTGTAGCCTTTCCCTTCTCCAGGGTATCTTCCCAACCCAGGGATCAAACCCAGGTTTCCTGCATTGCAGGCAGATTCTTTACAAGCTGAGCCAATTCTATCTCAGCAAAACTAAAAGAAAAAAAAAATTAAAATCAATTCTGTATCTTAAATTTGAAATATTTTATAAAATAGTAAAAATCTGTGGATTTGTATATCCAAATTTTAAAATGTTTTGTTCTTTAACATTTAAATGATTTAAAATGCTTTTAGTGTTTCTTAATCCAAGAAGTATTATTTAATTGTGTCAATAAATATCATATAACAGAAACTTTTACATACAATGAGATGGAACCATAACTTCTTTAACAGTTGTTGAAAAATTATATTCTTTTTGGTGTCTATGTTTTCTATAATGATGGGCAACACACATACACATAAAAATCTCTTTTTAAAAATCTCCATTGCTGATTAATGCTATTTGATCACGTAGGGCAGCAAAATTTGCCACCCTTAAATATGTCTCTTTGGCAAGAGGATTCATTTACATTGATTATTTTTAAGAAATAGAAGTCTCAAGAAGTCTTTTCTTCTTCCCTCCCACTTAGCTGTCTAAAGAGTTTAGGTAAAAGGCTTATTCCCAGAGTAGGGCTATCACCAGGGACACATGCAAGGATTATTGGCTGGGTGTGGTGGGGAAAACCAAGCTGAGCAAAGAGGTCAGAGTCCACTCTGTCTCACTGTCTCTGCCTGGCCCTGAAAATCTTTGTTTACTGATCATCTGCTTTCATATCTCTGTGTGAAGTGTTTTCCTCTTCTTTGAAGTCTCAAACCACTACTCTGCGGACCATGAGCAATACAATGGAGTCAGTCACATCAAAAGATCCAAGATGAAGCCAGGAGGCCGTTAGGAAAGTGGAACTCACACGTGTCTATTCCTAGAAGCAATATAAACTTTTAACCTAAGCATCCATGGGCCACTTTTAACTCATTTTCTTTACCCCCTAGAAACCATAGTTTAGCAACCAATCTGCTGCCAATAAGTAACTGAATGCCTGCCAGCACCAATTGCAGTTCTGTAAAACAACCTATGTAAAGTATTTTTGCTGTCTTTATAAACTGGTCATTCTCTACTTCTTCAGAGCACACGTGAGCTGTTCCTTGATTCAGTACTTCCCAAACTGAAATACCTAAGACCCCAAATACAAGATTTTTATTTGCAGACTTTTGCTTTTTTTTTTTTTTAAATGATGTGATGTTAGAAGTGGGATACAGAATGATCTGTTCCTTCCTCTGGAACCACCATGAATTTAAGAGAGGCACCTACAAGAGTCCATCATGCTCTTTTGTCTCTTTTGAGGGTCCTGAGAGTAGTGGTGAGTCCCTTTAAACCCATTCCTCAAAGCTTGATAGAAGTTTTATATTTATTTAAGCATCCAATGTTGCTACTGACTTCTGTTCTTGGGAGTCTATTTCTCATTTTCTTCTGAGGAGTAATTACTCTTGAAATAATGGGAAGTTCACAACTAAGTTCACAAACTAGGGGAAGGCTACAGAGGATCCTCCTTCTGGAACTTCTGCTGGTTTTATGTATACAAACTATTTATGGGCTCTCCTTGTGTAAATATGTGTCTCCTTGGACTATGATTGGACTATGATTATCCAGAATGATTTACAACTAAATTGTCAGGCTTGGGGATCCTTTGAAAACACTAAATTAAGTCTATCTGCACATTCAATTAACAAAAGAATGTAATGCAAAACAACCCAAATGGTAAGCTTATTTCAATTGGCATTTTGAGCCCTCAAAATGAGTTAGCAATTCCAACATAGCTTCCCTCCAGGATACTATACCCAAATTACCTAAGGCTATTTCTGAATTGCCTCAGAGACTGACTAAACTTGAAAACATTACTAAATGTTCTCCTAACACTCACTCTTCTCTAGCTTCTATTCCTGCCATTGTCACACCTGCCCTGCTCCTCTTAGCCTGTCTGTTTTCCTCCTCATCTCTACCCTTCTCTTGCCAAAGGTCCTTTCCTAACTACTGTTCAGATGATTTCAAAGCCCTTCTAGAAGCTCCTGCCCTTTTAACCCTTTTAAAGTGAAGCCAGGCAAAGCTCCTGTCAGAAGCACCAACATTCTTCTTACATCTCTGAACTAAAGCCGAACTCCATGCAATTACTAAGGATTTTCCAATTCACAAGGAAGACCCTATTGGTTTTCTACAGGAATTTCTTCTTACAGTTCAGACTTATGAGCCAGGATTTTTGGATCTTTATCAGCTTATTTACTTGTTAGTCAGGGAAGGTGTCACTAAAAATGGATGATATTAGCAGATTGGAATATCCCAGTGAAAGATTTTGCCTGTAAGGGACATAGTGCCATGTGTGAAGTCTCTAAATTGTCAAAATGCCCTTATGATAAAATTCCTGTGGCTTTTGCTCAGTCTATTGCCTGGGGGAAAAAAAAATCCAAAGTGTGTTCAAATAATTGATGAATCCATCTTTGATTATTATGATAGATTTGAGAAAGTCTTTAAACAATATTGTGGCATAGATTAAAATTAACAATGAACCGCAACATTTTATTCCTGCCCTCGTTAAAGGTTTATAGGAAGAATTTAGACAACCTATTTGAAAATTACAAATTAATTGTGCCACCATACAACTTCACAATTTTGTGAACTATAATGAACTGTTCTCCTGAGTTATTAAAAAAAGATCCAAAAAAGAAAGCTGAACAATCTTTCAGTGATCAGATTCAAGTAATCCAAATAATGCACTTACAACTACAGCAACGTTCTGCTAAATCAAACCCACACAGAAACCAAGATAAATGACAAGCCAAAGGGGCCTACAATTACTGTAAAAAGCCTGGCCACTGAAAAAGGACTGTTTTAGACTTAAACAACTACTGGAAAATCAACAGCCTAAAAATAAAAGCCATTCTCACAAGTTCTAATCTGACTGGTTTCAAGAGAGGGGCTGCTTCAAGGACAAAAGGGGAATCTTTCCCATGCTCCTAACTATTAGAGAGAAATTAACTATTGGGAACAAAGTTACTGAGGCCCTAATAGATATTGTGTCACCTTATCAGTTCTTAGCCCCACCAGCCTCTCTGTTCCCCTTCCTCAAATTATCAGAACTGTACAAATTATGGGAGTATCTAACCAAACTATGAATGGTTTTTTAAGTCTTTTCCAGTCCCTTTTTAGTTAGAATTTATCCAAAGGCTTAATCTAGTCCTCCTAGTCCTTTCTGTTCCAGATCTACTATTAGGGAGACATTTTCTAGAGGTTCATAAAGCCCATATGCCTTTTCCCAAGAGGAGTAAATATTTTATATCTTGAGGCATACCTTGATTCTTACAATTCTCCATGAGATTCATCTATGGCCATTCCCGTTTTCTCAGTCTCTGTGGATGAGTTTAATCCGCTCTTACTTACCATCCCAGGCTCAGTTTGGTCCAAGAACACTACTGGCGTCAGTTGCACTCACTGTCTACTACCCATAATGATTCCGGTTGGCAGAAGAAGGCCTCTGAAAATATTCCCCTAATTCACTGAATGCAGAGGCCATTTAAGGAGTTAAACTCATAATTGAAGAATATATTAAAAAGACAACTTGACAGCTTTTTAGAACTTATGGGAAACTACGGAAACTATAGAAACTGGGTCCCACATTTTCTTGTCTTGGTCATACTCTCTTAAAGATGATCAGATTGAACCTCTTGTTTAAGTAAAGAAACTCAATAGCTTTTATTCTTATTAAAGAGGTTTCATGACCCACCAGCCTAATCTTCCTCTGACATTTCTATGTGCCACTGCAATACCCTGAGCTCTGCTCCCCCAACCAACTGATAAAGTCCCTATGCCTGTTTAATACTAACAACTCCTAATTCCACAAATTGGTTGCAGAATGTGCCTCTTGAAAACACCTGATCTGAGCTGGTTGACTGATGGATCTTATTTGACAAATGAGTCCAGTTACTACCAAAATGGCTATGTTATAATATCTTTAACAAAAATCATTGAGGTTAACACCATGTCAGAAGCCCTGCTTAATGGCTAGACCTCTTTGCACTTACAAAAAACTGCTTTTTAGTAAAAGATAAAACTTCTTTTCTTTAGTAAAATAACTTCTTTCTTTAGTAAAAGATCAAAAAGATAAAACTTTAGTAAAAGATAAAAGATATATGTGCACTGATAGTAGGTACACTTTTCATGGTGGTCTTAATTTTGCCATGCTTTGGAAAACACTGAGGGTGTTTTACTTCATTAAGACAAAAAATCAGAAATAGTTCTTGTGTGCTAGGATTCTTTGATTCCATGCAATAGGCTAAATCTTTGGCAATAATGAAAACTCATGTGTACTCAGCAACAGACCATGCATAGAAGAAAGCAAAGGAAATAATTCTGCTGACATTGCTGCTAAAATAGAAGCTCTGTTAAAGTCTAAATTTGTACTAGAATGGCCTTATCTACCCATTAATTCAGCATCTGAGTTAACTGCTAAAATATTAGAAGGATATAAACTTCCCAATTGGAAAAATTAAAAAAAAAACAAAAAACAGAATGTATCAAAATGTTTGTGTGCATGACTTTAAGAGAAAGCTTTGATTAGGAACAAATGATAGACATATTCTCCCTGATTATTTATAAAAATTTATCCTGGAATATATACATATATTTATAAAAAAAATTATCCTGGAATATATAGAGTGACTCACTGTATACATAAAATGGATTGATGTGGAAAACAATATTATTGGAAATCATCTCCTAAAATGCCTCACAAAAGTATATCAAAGTTGTCACATTGTCATAAATGTAACCCAAGAAAATTTATCTATACTTCCATGGGTTATTTCTTATACATTTGGGATCTTTTGAGGCACTGTGATACATACTGAGTATTAGTTTGATGTGATGAATCATCAAATGGATGATTCATCTGGATGAATTATCTAGTGTTATCCACTTAATAAATTATATGATAAAAGAAAATGAATTCTATGGATGACTCAATATTCAATATTATCTTGGAGAAATACTAAAAGATTGCTTTTTCTCAGGTGAAAGTGACTAAAATCTTTACTTATAACATTGGTATTGATCCTTGTGATATTAATGATTGTCTGTGTATTCTCTAAGTTGATATGCACTTTATTTCTTGTTCTTGCTCATCTACTCAGGATAGTAAGTTTATGGCTTCTCAGAGACTTGAATTACTCAACCAGATGCATCCTACAATTCATATCACAAATTAAAAAACAGACTGAATTTACCATTATTTCAGGTAGGGAAGATGCCTAAGTCCTGCTTGCTGAAAAGCTCTTTGATGCTTAAATGTGACTATTTCCTTTTGAAAGTGAAAGAAAGTATTAGTCGCTCAGTCATGTCTAGCTCTTTGTGACCCCATAGACTGTAGCCTGCCAAGCTCTTCCATCCATGGGATTTTTCAGGGAAGAATACTGGAGTGGGTTGCCACTTCTTCTCCAGGGAATCTTCCTGACCCAGGGGTTCAAATTCAGGTCTTTGTCATTGTAGGCAGACTCTTTACCATCTGAGCCACCAGGGAGGGCTATTCCCTAATGACTATGACTCTTAGTCCCATTCCCTCCATCATGGAACAGGACATACCAGTAACATGTCTTCCTGCTGCCAAGAGAATTTTCATAAACAATTTAATGAATGATCGCTAACATCACAAGATAATTGATTATCAAGGAACGATATTGATCAAAAGAGGAAAATATGGGCTGTGAACAGCAAAATGGAGTCATTTATGTCAAAGGCTCCACCATGGAGCCAGAGGACCTTTAGAGAAGTCGCATTTACACATGTTTATCTTTGGATATAGTATAAAATTTTGCCCCAGGCATCTACAAGGCATCTAGAACTCACTTTCTTCACTCCCTAGAAACCGAAATTTAGCTACTGATCTACTCCTGACAAGTAACTGAATGTCTGCTGGTACCAACTGTAGTTCTGTAAAACAACGTATATAATACCCCTGGAATGTCTTTGTCTGTTGTTTTTATAAAGCCCTTCCATCTTCTACTTCCCTCAGAACACATTCCAGTTGTTACTCAAATCATCGCCTCTCAGATTGCAATTTCTAAGACCATAAATCAAGTCTTTTCCTTATTTTTCTGTTTATTATTATCATTGTTACTGGTTGACAGCCCATGACATATTCTTTGTTAGCTGAAGATGATATTTAAGGTGAGGACTCTGGCCATTTTCCTAAGTAACTCAGTTATTGTGGATCCTATTGTGTGGTGTGTGTGTGCCTGCTACATCACTTCAGATGTGTCTGACTCTTTGCAATCCCATGGACTGTAGCCTGCCAGGCTCCTATGACCATGGGATTCTCCAGGCAAGAATACTGGAGTGGGCTGCCATATCCTTCTCCAGGGGACCTTCCCAACCCAGAGATCAAGCCCTATTATCTTATGTTTCCGGCATTGGTGGGCGGGTTCTTTACTACTAGCACCACTTGGGAAGCCCATATTGAGTAGACACGTTATCAAACTTCTTTTTTATTTTCTTCTGTTATATGTCTCATGTCAATTTAAATTTTAGTCAGTCAGAAGAACCTAGAACAGTAGTGAAAAATTTCTTCCTTCCTGACCATGATTAGAAAACTATTGCTATGTGGAATATATTTCAAGAACACACATTTCCAGTCAGAAACATCTGAATAGTGTTTAATGGGGGAAGGCATGACGCATTTCTCTATTGAGTTTACACACAAAAGACATGATCTCCTCTCAAATGGAAAGGAGAGTGCTGCCACAATATAGCTTCTCACATTTTAAATTCACAACACTCAGGATCTTTTTGTGGTTTTGCTTTTGTGGATTGGGATTTTTGAATTTTGGGATCTGTGGTATGGGAAGAGGATAGAAGTTGAGTCCTTTAGAACTAATTTTGCTTAAAGACAGGCAAGAAAAAAAAAATTGAAAGGTCTCTGTTCCATCTAAAATTTTGAATGGAAGAATAAATAAATAATAAATGTATCACTAATGAATAAATAAACCAATAAAAGAGAATTGTCTTGATATTACTAAGAACCATATTGGGTAACTAGTAGATAATGGTGTTAATCTGGGCATAGTAGGAAAATTATGGGACATCCAAAGTCAGTAGAAGTCAAGCAAGTGTATGTACAAATGACTTTATAAAGAGATGCAACTATGTAATAAATGAGCTGCCACAACTCCTAGACCCAAGGGAACAAGGTAGAAAAAGGCATACAAAGAAGCCTCTTTTGAGTAGAGTTGGATACCTTCATCAAGGGGCACAGCTACATGAGGCAACATCATGGGGTGGTGGGTAGAAACACTCTGACCTAACTCTACATTCTCCCTGGCACTGTCTGGCTGGGCACCAACTCACTTAACACAAGCAAAAGCAGAGAAAATGTGTAGTCCATACAGGTCAGCCTAATGAACCAGGAAGCTGAGTTTAAAAATGTGTAGTGTGGGGACTTCCCTGGGAGTCCAGGCTAAGACCTTGCTTCCAGTGCAGGGGATTTAAGTGAAATCCTGGTTGGGGAGGCAACATCTCACATGCCTTATGGTCAAAAACCAAAACATAAAATAGAAGTGATATTTGAATAAACACAATAAAGACTTTAAAAACTATCCACATTAGAAAAATCTTCCAAAAAATGTGCAGTGTGGATCTGGAGGGGCCAACAGCAAATACCTAGCCCAGAATATTCAAGTATATTTTGAATGGAAGAGTGAATGATAAGTAAGACATTTACTGTAGAGAGTGTGTTACCAAATACTGTGGAACAATTAGTTACTCTTTTCTCAAGATAAATAAATGCATTAGATGTTCTATTTCTGTAGAGTAAAATATTGTAGTAAGTATCTGTTACTTACATTTTTGAATTAAAAATAAGTCTTGAGGGTTAACTTTTTAGATAAAATACCTAACATGTATGATTCACTTAAAAGTAAATTTAGGATATATAAAGATGCATTTATTTCTTAAAGAAAGTCTCTACGCTATTTGATACTTCTTTTCTCTTTTCTTTGACTGACTGGCAAGGTTCTACATAAGCTGTTTTAAGATAATGATGCTAAAATTGGTTCAGAAAGTAAGCATATGTCATACCAGTGATAATTGTAGGTAATAGTTTTAAAGATGATCAACAAACAATATGAATTCTAAAATTAAAAATCAATGTTATGTTTTACACACATACAAAAATAGTAGTTATGAGTTTTTGCTGTTTTGCTATATTTGTTTTATCAATATATTGGTCCAACTTGCCAAAGGATAACATACTTTCATGCTCACCTCAGTCACTTTAATTATGTTCAACTTTGTTAGCCCATGGACTGCAGCTTGGCAGGCTCCTCTGTCCATGGGATTCTCCAAGCAAGAATACTGGAGTGGGTTGCCACACCCTCCTCCAAGGGATCTTCCTGACCCAGGGTTTCAACCTGCATCTCTTGTGTCTCTTGCATTGGCAGGCAGATTCTTTACCACTGGCACTACCTGGGAAGCCCATACTTTAATGTATAACTAATTATAATAATAATAAGGCTAAAAATAAACCAATTGAGAAAATCTATGTATACTTATAAATTAGTGTGAAATGGAAAAATTAATCATTATAATTGAAAGTGACATAAAACCTTCAAATCTATATAATAATGCCTTTAGATAAAGAGTATCATCTATTTACGAAAGGCAGATATAATTGTATAAATTCAATGTGCATGATCAATCCTCTTCAGAAGCTATTATAAGATACAGATTCTAGTGTGAAGCAACAGACCATATAAAAATAGAGTAATATTACAAAACACAGTAGAGAATGGTATTCTAGTCTCTTTTTAAATGACACAACTATTTATTTATTTAATAAAATGAAAAGTCATATTGTACCTTTCAACTCCTTTCAGTATAAACAGAAATTTTAAAAATTTCTGCAAAAAGCTTCCCAAATCAAGAAGAGAGCATTAGTTTGAGTAACCTTTTTGGAGTGGATCACAAATTTTCAATAAAGTATAACTGGTTCACAGTAAAAGAAGTAGTTCTTCAAGCAGCAGCACTAATAATAGTTCTTATGATCTCTCCAGGGGGGTAAATTCCTTCAACTGTAAAACCAGAGAAGTTTCTTAAGTGCCAATCTAACTTACTCAGAATATTTAGGTTGGTGCAACAGTAATTGTGGTTTTGCATTGATGAAATTTGTTTGATATTGGAATGTATTTTTAAATAAATGTGGTTATATTATACATCATTCTAATGTACATTTCTTCCTTTATGATTTTTGCTTATGACTTATTACTTGCTATGTATTCTATACTTAGTTTAGACTAGGGAAATTATGCTAGACAAAAAGCAAATTTGAGAGACTTTCTTATTTGAGTTCAAAATGGGTTGTAAAGTAGCAAAGACAATTTGCAACATCAATGACACATTTGGCCCAGGAACCGCTAATGAACCTATAATGCAGTGGTGGTTCAAGAAGTTTTGCAAAGGAGACAAGAGCCTTGAAGATGACGAGTGCAGTGCCTAGCCATTGGAAGTTGACAACAACCCATTGAGAGGTTCATCGAAACTTCTTACAACTACACAAAAAGTTGCCCCCAGTTCAACCCTGACCAGTCTATTGTCTTAGGACATTGAAGCAAAATGGAAAGTTGCAAAAGCTCAGTAAGTATGTGCCTCATGAGCTGATCAAAAAAAGAAAAAAAAAAAAAAAAAAGTCATTGTTTTGAAGCATCATCTTCTCTTATTTTATGCAACAACAATGAACCATTTCTAGATAGGACTGTGACTTGTGATGAAAAGTGGGTTTTATACGACAACCGCTGACAACCAGCTCAGTGATTAGCTTGAGAGGAAGCTCCAAAGCACTTGTCAAAGTCAAACTTGCACCAGAAAAATCTCATAGTCACTGTTTGGTGGTCTGCTCTCCATCTGATCCACTACAGCTTTCTGAATCCTGGTTAAACCACTACATTGGAGAAGTATGCTCAACAGATCATGAGATGCATCAAAAACTGCAATGCCTTCAGCTAGCATTGGTCAACACAGTGGGCTGAACTCTTCTCCAAAACAATGCCCAACTACATGTTGAATGTTGTACAACTAACACTTTAAAAGTTGAAGAAATTGAGCTACGAAATTTTGCCTCATCTGCTACATTCCCCACACCTCTACCAATTGACTGCCACTTCAAGTATCTTGACAATTTTTGCATGAAAATGCTTCCACAACCAGCAGGAGGCAAAAAATGCTTACCAAGAGTTTGTTCAATCCCAAAGCATGGGTTTTTATGCTACAGGAATAAACAAGCTTGCTTCTCATTTGAAAAAATGTGTTGATTATAATGGCTCCTATTTTGATTAATAAATACGTTTTTGAGCCTAGTTATAATGATTTAAAATTCACAGTCCAAAACTGTAATTGTTTGTTTCAGCAACCTAATATTTTAAGTTAACTTTGCTCCTGATCCCCTCCAAAGCTTATTTGGCCTCATGGACTTCATCCAAAAGTAATCCTTTCTGTCATGAAGTGTTATCCAAGCCGTTTAGATAATAAACACAGTAACATGTTGGTAAAATATCTAATTCCAGATATATTAGCTTTTTAATTAAAGAAGAAAAATACAGAATGAATGAATACAGAATGGTTAGCATTTTTTATATCCAGAAGAACTGAAGAGAATATTTACTTAAACTTTGCTGCGTATATCCAACAACCTGATCATCTGAGTATTGAAGAATGATCATTTTAAAAAGTAAATTATTTTAGTGTCTTATTTCAATCAATTTTGATTATATATTTATGGATCTTTCTTTCTAGTCAAACTATATCTTGGTCAAATTAAATTATTAGAGAAACCTCAGTGCTTAATACATTAATGTAACTATAAAAAATTATATTTTAATAGAATGTTAACAGTTTGGTGGAAAAACTATCAAACATTCCTGACTAGATAAAAGAAAGTCTTGGTTGGATAAAAGGAAGAAATATATAGACACATATTTCTTCAAAAATTTTGATTTGATTTAGTTAGATTTTCATATTTATGGAAAACTAGAATGATTGTCTATTACCACCTCATGACCATTAGATTTATCACATGCTCTTTCATATTTAGGTCAATGAAGGTATATTAAGAATATTTTTATCAAAAGCATTGTATAAATATCCCTCCTTACCTGCCTAAGATTTTCAGTAGTATTACAGAATGCTCCTTTACATGCTGTTCTTAACCTTCAAATTCTATTATCACTTTTATGCTATTCTTGTGTGCTTCCTCATGTGTTTTTACATTATTCCTTTTAAAAATCTGTGTGGACTCTACAAATTGCAATATTGAAATGTCTTTGAAACTGTGTTTCAAAAGAGACTAGGGATCCATTTAATTGAAATGACAGAATGTTAAGCATGGTATATGAGATCACAGTGGTTTTCTTGTGAACTCAGTCATTCAGTAAGTTCTGCTTCAGTTCAGTTCAGTTCAGTTCAGTCGTTCAATCATGACCAACTCTTTGTGACCCTACGAACTGCAGCTTTCTCAAGAGGCAGGTAAGGTGGTCTGGTATTCCCATCTCTTTCAAAAATTTCCACAGTTTATTGTGATCCACACAGTCAAAGGCTTTGGCATAGTCAATAAAGCAGAAATAGATGTCTTTCTGGAACTCTCTTGCTTTTTTGATGATCCAGCAAATGTTGGCAATTTGATCCAGTTCCTCTGCCTTTTCTAAAACCAGCTTGAACATCTAGAAGTTCACAGTCCACATATTGCTGAAGTCTGACTTGGAGAATTTTGAGTATTACTTAGTAGCATGTGAGATGAGTGCAATTGTGCGGTAGTTTGAGCATTCTTTGGCATTGACTTTCTTTGGGATTGGAATGAAAACTGACCTTTTCCAGTCCTGCTTAACAAGTTCTGCTTAACAAGCTGCTATTTCCTAAGTGAAGCATTAAGGGTAGGGTGCAGTGGGGTGGGAAAGAAGGCTTGAAAGCAGTAATTTTCAAAAGAGAATATAGATCAGGTGGCTCTGCAATTTTTCTTAAAGAAACTTTTGTTACCTGATGGAAATAATAAACACAACTGAAATTATTCAGAAATTTTTCAATCAACAAATCTGCAAGTTCTTAATAGTAACACTGCACTAGAAGGTGTGAAACTATTGAAATATAAAAACCCCCATTGCTAAGGCTTCCATGGCATGTAAGTGAGTAAGTAACAGGTAGTTATAAATAGTAATTAGACAATCTATTACATGGACATCACCAGGTGGTAAATGCCAAAATCAGATTGATTATGTTCTTTGCAGCCCAAGATGGAGAAGCTCTATACAGTCAGCAAAAAGAAGGCCTGGATCAGAATGTGACTGAGATCATGAGTGCCTTATTACAAAATTCAGACTTAAATTCAAGAAGGTATGGAAGATCACAAAGCCATTCAGTGAAGTTCAGTTCAGTCTCTCAGTCGTGTCTGACTCTTTGCAACCCCATGAATTGCGGCATGCCATCTGTATCGCTGTCCATCACCAGCTCCTGGAGTTTACTCAAACTCATGTCCATTGAGCCGGTGATGCCATCCAGCCATCTCATTCTCTGTCGTCCCCTTCTCATTCTGCCCCCAATCCCTCCAAGCATCAGAGTCTTTTCCAATGAATCAACACTTTGCATCAGGTGGCCAAAGTATTGGAGTTGCTGCTTCAGCGTCAGTCCTTCCAATGAACACCCAGGACTGATCTCCTTTAGGACAGACTGGTTGGATCTCCCTACAGTCCAAGGGACTCTCAAGAGTCTTCTCCAACACCACAGTTCAAAAACATCAATTTTTCGGCAGTCAGCTTTCTTCACAGTCCAACTCTCACATCCATACATGACCGCTGGAAAAACCATAGCCTTAACTAGACTGACCTTTGTTGACAAAGTAATGTCTCTGCTTTTCAATATGCTATCTAGGTTGGCCATAACTTTCCTTCCAAGGAGTAAGTGTCTTTTAATTTCATGGCTGCAATCACCATCTACAGTGATTTTGGAGCCCAGAAAAATGAAGTCAGCCACTGTTTCCCCATCTACTTCCCATGAAGTGATGGGACCAGATGCCATGATCTTAGTTTTCCGAATGTTGAACTTAAAGCCAACCTTTTCACTCTCCTCTTTCACTTTCATCAAGAGGCTTTTTAGTTCCTCTTCACTTTCTGCCATAAGGGTGGTGTCATCTGCATATCTGAGGTTATTGATATTTCTCCTGGCAATCTTGATTCCAGCTTGTGCTTCTTCCAGCCCAGCATTTCTCATGATGTACTCTGCATATAAATTAAATAAGTAGGGTGACAATATACAGCCTTGACGTGCTCCTTTTCCCATTTGGAACCAGTCTGTTGTTCCATGTCCGGTTCTAACTATTGCTTCCTGACCTGCATATAGGTTTCTCAAGAGGCAGGTCAGGTGGTCCAGCATTCCCATCTCTTTCAGAATTTTCCACAGTTTATTGTGACCCACACAGTCAAAGGCTTTGGCATAGTCAATAAATCAGAAATAGATGTTTTTCTGGAACTCTCTTGCTTTTTCAATGATCCAGTGGATGCTTGACCTAAATCAAATCCCTTATGATTATACACTGGAAATGACAAATAGATGCAAGGGATTAGATCTGATAGACAGTGCTGAAGAACTATGGACAGAGGTTCATAACACTGCACAGTGGACAGTGACCAAAGCCATCCTAAAGAAGAGAACATTCAAGAAGTCAAAATGATTGTCTTAGTAAACCTTACCAATAGCTGTAAAAAAAGAGAAGTGAAAAGCAAAGGAGAAAAGGAAAGATAGATCCAATTGAATGCAGAGTTCCAGAAACTTGTGAGGGGAAATAAAGCTTTCTTAAGTGAACAGAGCAAAGGATGAGAGGAAAACAATAGAATGGGAAAGACTAGAGATCTTTTGAAGAAAACTGGAGATTCCCAAGGAATGTTTCATACAAAGATAGGCACAATAAAGACAAAAGTGACAAGGACCTAACAGAAGCAGAAGAGATTAAGAAGAGGTGACAAGCATACATAGAAGAGCTATACAAAAAAGGGGGGCTTTATGACCCAGATAACCACAATGGTGTAGTCACTTACCTAGAGCCACACATCCTGGAGTATGAAGTTAAGTGGTCATTAGGAAGCATTACTATGAACAAAGATAGAAAAGGTGATGGAATTTCAGCTTCACTATTTCAAATCCTAAAAGATGATGCTGTTAAAATACTGCACTCAATATGTCAGCAAATTTGGAAAACTCAGCAGTAGCCACTGGACTGGAAAAAAAAAAAACAATTTTCATTTCAACCCCCAAAAACGGCAATGGGAAAGAATGATCAAACTACCATTCAGTTGTATTCATATCATATGTTAGCAAGGTCATGCTCAAAGGCCTTAAATCCAGCCTTGAAAAATCCATGAACTGCGAACTGCCAGAGGTACAACCTTGATTTAGAGAAGGCAGAGGAACTAGAGATTAAATTGCCAACATCCATTGAATCATAGAAAAAGCAAGAGAAATCCAGAAAAACATATACTTCTGCTTCACTGATTTACTAAAACCTTTGACTGTGGGGATCACATAAAACTTAAAAATTCTTAAAGAGATAGGAATACTAGACTACCTTACCTGCCTCCTGCGAAATCTGTGTGCAGGTGAAGAAGCAACAATTAGAACTGGACATGGAACAAAGAACTGGTTCATAATTGAGAAAGGTGTATGTCAAGGCTGTATACTGTTAATTGCTTATTTAACTTCTATTCAGAGTATATCATGCAAAATTCCAGACTGGATGAATCACTAGCTAGAACTAAGATGGTGGGGAGAAATATAACAACTTAGATATGCAGATGACACCACCTTAATTGCAGAAAGCAGAAAGGGACTAAAGAACCTCTTGATAAAGATAAAAAAGGCAAGTAAAAATGTTGGCTTAAAACTCAGCATTCACAAAATGAAGATCATGGCATCTGGTTCCACCACTTCATGGCAAAGAGATGGGGAAACAATGGAAACAGTGGCAGATTTTATTTTCTGGGGCTCCAAAGTCACTGCAGACAGTGACTACAGCCATGAAATCAAAAGACTCTTGCTCTTTAGAGTAAAGATATGAAAACAATAAACAACATATTAAAAAACAGAGACATCACATTGCCAACAAAATCTATATACTCAAAGTTATGGTTTTTCCAGTAGTCATGTACAGATGTGAGAGTTGGACCATAAAGAAGGCTGAGTGCTAAAGAAATGATGCTTTCTAACTGTGGTGCTGGAGAAGACTCTTGAGAGTCCCTTGGTCAGCAAGGAGATCAAACCAGTCAATCCTAACCAAAATCAACCCTGAATATTCATTGGAAGGATTGATGCTGAAGCTGAAGTTCCAATACTGTGGCCACCTGATGTGAAGAGCTGACTCATTGGAAAAGACCCTGATATTAGGAAGATTGAAGGCAGGAGAAGAAGGGGGTGACAGAGAATGAGAGGGTTGGATGGCATCACTGACTCAATGGACATGAGTTTGAGCAAACTCTGGGAGACAGTGAAGGACAGGGAAGCCTGGTGTGCTGCAGTCCATGGGGTTGCAAAGAGTTGGACACAACTTAGTGACTGAACAACAATACATAATAGTATAATCTATGATAATTGTTCTAAACTAAAAATTATAAGTGTCATTAGTATTACATCAGGGAAACTACAAAATGGATCAAGAAGTTATTTTATCAGGTGATCAGAAGTATGTTTGATCAACATATATGAATTGACTAAATGAAGTCCTGGAAGAAGCAGTCCAAGTAGAAGATCCTGAGTTGCAAAGGAGGAAGAACAATTTAGAATTAAGGCTTGAAGCTGGTAGATAGAGAAGAGGAGGTTGAAGATGCCGGATGGGGATACAGAATGTAGGTAAAAGACATCTATATTTATAGCAAGGAAAAGTAGGATGCCACAGAAGGATTTCCAGAAAGTGAGGTAACCAGATTTTCATTTTGAAATATCACTGATGGTGTGTAGATTAAATTAGTTGAATAAAAATGCCTTCAGTTTGAACAAAAACAATGGACTATTTTGAACACTATAATCAGAATGCTGGAAATTAGAAAAACAAATTATTTCTTGGTCTCTAATGCTTCAAGAACATAACCAATTTTAAAAAAAATACACATTTTCTCCACTCAGAGGAAAAGCGTTACATATACACAGATATATTTTAAGAATATATTCATTCATTTTGAAAAGTTTGAATTTTATAAAAATTAGTAATTTGTTTAAGGAGGTTAATTTAGGTCATGGGGGCTAAAACCTTTGAGAACAGAACTAAAATTGAGAATGATCCCTAAGAATATGATTAAATGTACAAAACCATTATATAATGTGAGGAAATCAAATTTACTGCATTACAAAGGATAAATCAACTTAGAAGAGAAAACTATTTATTTAAAGTAGCAAAGAAAACAACTCAGTTTTTTTTTTAAGTTTTTATATGAAATATTTCAAAATACATGCAAGAAGAGAAAACAGAACCATGAACCACCATGGACCCATCATTTAGCTTCAACAATTTTCAACACATGAAGATTTTCTTTATCTATATTCTTTATTTCTCATTCTTATACAAGTAAACTTGAGGCAAATGACAACATTATGTTAATTGATATGGGAAAATTTCATATATTTTTAAATTATAAGAATACTCCTTTTTAACCATAAGTAGTATCAGAGGTTTAATCCAGGCTAAGCAATAATTCCTTTACCAAATCTTAATTTCCAGCCATGCTCATTTTATTTCTCTTACTACAACATAAATATTCCTTTTGCATTCAGTCTAATATTCACTTAGCTCATATTGTATTACAGTTAAAGATGTTTCATATTTTAATTTGGATGCTACCAAAGACTTTTTCCTTTTACTTTAAAATCCAGTTATCTTACTAGACTATGTCTTAGTCCTGGGGATTGTTATCTGTCTTTCCAAAGAACTCACAGAGCTCTTTTATTATGCAGTTTCAACTCTTGTTTATTTATTTTACGACATTTTCTTGGATTATAATTTTCAGTATTTGTTCTATGTGATTTATTTGTTTTTTTTTTTCCTTCAGGAAAGACTATATATGCATTTTTAAAATATTCATTTTGAATTCTTAGCTGAGTTTATTCACCTTCATTTTTCTATCTTGCTTTTCTCTAATCACCTCATTTCTGATATTTTATAGGACTGATTTATAACTTTTTGCTGAAACTCTACAACTTCATGTTATAGAACTGTGCAACTTTATCTTATAGAACTCATAACTTCTATAACTTTGTTTCTTCATTTTGAAATATCAGGTTACATTTTTCATTTCTCTTCTGAATATGAATTTCCAACATGCTTTATTTATTTGTGAGAGGTTCACATCTTTCTTATTCTTTTTTTTTCTATAACTTTTAAAGATAAAAGCCACAATATTATTCAGTGACTTGGTTTCAATGAAATATATTTTCATATAATTCAAAGAGAAAGGAGTGAACCAAAATCACTTTTCTACTACTATAAAATAGCTTTTCACTACTATAAAGTTCCTTTTTCTTTGTTTTCATCAAGATTGGGGTTTGGCTTTTTGAGGTCTTTGTCATTTTACCTGAACCTTTTCCAATTCTTTGCTCGCTATCCTATCCAACTCATTAGGATTCAACTCCCCAGCTTTGATTTGGGAGAATACTTTGGTTCTAGGAGTCCTACTAACCGACTTCTGATCTACTTGATGACTCTTGACCTTTCTTTGTCCTACTGCACTCATTCAATATTAGAAGCTTCAAATTCTGCAAACTAACACAACTACTACTTTCAGATAATCTATCAGGATTGTCCACTGAGTTTTCCAGTGAGCCTATGATGATGATTTTTAGTTCTCTGCCTCTCAGGGCCATCTTTCACTTCCTCTTATATAATTTTTGATAGCAATTGTGTCCTGTAGCTATTGGCATTTATCCCAAACCATTTATATTCTGGGGCTCATGAGAATTATTTTCTACCTAGCTTTGCTGTAGGTGTTGTCCTACTTACTGTCCTACTTGATTTGTGCTGTCCTACTTGCTCTTTTTCTTTTTATGAGTGGAATTCTAACAGATTATCAAGATATACCACTGCTAATGCCATCTTCCCAGAACACCTCACTAAACAACATTGTAACTTCATTACAATAAACTACAATAATGCATTTAAGTAATAAACTGTCCATGAGGTTATTATAGTAAAAAAAAAATCACACAGAAGTCTTTATCAGCTCTGAGTCAGATCTTTGTAAAATACATAGATGTCTTCAATTCAGTGTAATGTGAATTACTGAGCAACTATAAAATTGCTTTATGTGCCAAAAAAAAAAAAATTTGCTTTATGCATGCAAAAATTGCTTTATGTGTTTCAGAGATGAAAGAAAGCACAAATACTCAATCCAGGAGTTTCAAATTCCAACGTGGGAAATGAATATATACATTAATTACCTCAAATAAGAATTTAATTATAAACAGCTAAATTATTCACTCTTTTTGGTGGGAACAAATATTAGCATTGGTTACTTAAAGACTTCAAAAAAAGGAATGCTATGCAACCAGTACAAAAATACAGATTAAAATTCCTTAGCCTGGAAATATGTCAGTTTTATATTTCTAAGGAAAAAAAATGTTTTTTCACAACACTTCGTAAAATATGACCTCATTTCAATAAGAACAAATATATACTGAAAATATAGATTACTTTTTATCCAAACATTAAATAGTAATGATCTCTAAGTGATGGGATTAGAGAAGTATTTATACTTCTAATTATGTTTTTGTAATATTTTGTTATATTTGTTTGACTTTTTTTGCAATGAACAAGCATTACATTTAAAATAAAAACTAAGCTCTCTCTATTTTTGTTGTTGTTGTTTGGTCTCTGAACTGTGTCCGACTCTTTTGCAACCCCATTAACTGTGGCTCACCACTTTTCTCTGTCCGTGGGGTTTCCCAGGCAAGAATACTGGAGTGGGTTGCTATTTCCTTCTCCAGGGAATCTTCCCAACCAAGAGATCGAACCTGAGTCTCCTGCATTGCAGGCAGATTCTTTACCACTGAGCCACCACGGAAGTCAGGAAACACTGGAAAAGTAGTGAAAAATATGTTTGTGTATCTATCAAAATAAGATAAATTTGTGACAAAGACAGTATAGACATTGTCTGTTCAATATAATTAAGAATGGAACGTTGACCTATGGATACATTTCAGTCCTTGTGAAAGAGGAGAAGGAGGAAGAGGAGAAGAAGAAAATAACATGAGTAACCTATTCAAACTCAAGTGCTATAATCACAAACTCATTAATCTGACACTGGCAGTTATGATTGCATGGACCTAACTAGGACATCCATGCTGCTTCTTGCTATTCCTGAGAAACTTAAATATCAAGATCAGTTTCTTATTTTGGCTGATATTGTTGTTATTTGTCTTTCCAGTTAAGAGTTCATGTTGTAGGCTAATCAACAGCAAAGAGCCTATGGACCCTATTGTTATCATTTAAAGTGTATCCCTTTCAAACTGGTTTATCAGTGGCATCAAGGTTGGTTAGGGACTCTTTCCAGGGCTTATAGCTAACCTCTACTTCCCATTCCCTCCTGACATTCTTGAAGGACTTTGTGACTATTTCTAGCCAAATGAATGTGAATAGAATTGTGTATCATTTTTATTCTGGGTCATTTTAACAGAGGATGTGTCTTTATTTCTGTCTTTCTCTGTCTCTCAGTCTGTCTCTGTCTTTCTTTCTCTATAGACAGTTCAGAACAGTGCATCAAAGTCCTCTGATGAACATAGAAGAGCCACAGATGATATGTGTAGACCTTAACAAGCATTCTTGGATGACTCTAGGAAGCTAATTCTCCCTGTCAATGTCATTGAATGATGCTGGAACAGAACACCTGTGTGGCCTAGTTTAGCTGCTAAACAATTAGAAAAATTACCCTAAAGAATATAAATAATTTTAAAAATAATCTTTCTGGATACTTGGTTGAGTTTATTTAATTAAAAATATTTAGCAGCACAAGATATGAGTCAACTGTTGCTTTCTGTTTTTCGTGGACCAAGTTAATTGTTTCCTTGATTGACCTTGCTTCTAAGGAGTGGTTAATTTAAAGAAAATGGAAATAATAGGTATTTATTTTCCATAACCCTTTCCTAGATCACATCATTTTTCAAAGTTACTTTTCTTATTCTCCCATATGGTTACAACAAAACTGTGAATTTGCAACTTTTGAATATTTCAGCAAATTCTGTACAAATTTTTTAACTTAATGGAATTAGGTAAAATACTGAGTTAAAAGTACTTGGAAGGTATTTAAATACAGTTAAAGCTTTATATAAATTTATAAGATAGATATGATCCATCTTTCTTCATGTTGTTATTTTAATTACGTGATTAAAATGGTGACTTAAAACTTCTTTATTTGAGAAGGACACTATTTCTCCTAGCTAAAAATATCCTGTCTTATTTTTTGGAAGTAAATTAACTTTTCAGCCTAAGAGGAGATGGTAAGTTAATTTGCAAAATGTTTGCAGTGCCCCAGAAAAACATCAGTGTATATTAAAAACCAACAGAAATGTTATATTTTCTATGCTACTATAATAAAACTAATTTCAATTAATTCATTTTAGAATAAGCTTATTTTGGTATTTAATTTTTAAAATTTTGGCTTTCTTATTTTCCATTTCTCATTTTGATAAATAAACATACTTTGAAAATAAAAAAAAAATCACATGATGGATAATATTGGACTTGTGACAGGAGGTTTTTCTGTTCTATAATTTTATTTGCTTGAAAATATTAAAAATATAATAGTATCATTTCCAGAATTCTGTTACTATTGACACAACTTTTCACAATGGGCAGTATGGAAAGAAATTCAGTTGCCATAGTAATAGGTCAAAGGAAAAATATATATGTCCCATCTGCTATGACCTAAGCCCTACTATCTCAGAGTCCCAGTAACAGAGTACTGGGAAATAGAAGAGAACCAGAGAATGCTATATTTATCTTGGGATTATTACCTAATTCTTTCCTATACATGTCCAATTTAGGATAAATTGTTAAGTTGAAAATATGAACACTCAAAATTGCTTGTAGACAGGAAACTGTAAATATCTATACATTCCTGCCTCTCCTCACCAGTTATGATGGTCAGTCCTATGTTTCAGCTTGACTGGCCCTTGGGTGCCCAGGCATTGCATCAAATGTTTCTCTGGGTATGTCCCAGAAAGTCTTTTTGTATGAGATTAATTGTAGAATGGGTAGATAGAGTAAAGCAGATTGTTTTCCCCAAAATGGGTGTGCGTGCTAAGTTGCTTAGTCATGTCTGACCTTTTGTGACACCATGGACTTTGTAGCCCAACAGGATCATCTTCCCATGGGATTATCTAGGCAAGAATACTGGAGTGGTTTGCCATGACTTCCTCTGGGGTATCTTCTTGACCCTGGGATTGAACCTGCATTTCTTATGTATCCTGTATTGTCAGGCAGGTTCTTTACCACTAGGGCCACCTGTGATGCCCAATGATGTAATGCTCATCCAATCATTTGAAGCTCAAAATATGCTGATCCTCCTCCAAGTAGAAGGAAATGACTCTTAGGTGACTGCTGAACTGGGGCATTGCTTTTTTTTTTTTTTTTAATTGGCTTAATTTATTTTTATTGTGGTGTTCTAGAAGACTCTTGAAAGTCCCTTGGCCTGCGAGGAGATCAAACCAGTCAATCCTAAAGGAAATCAGTCCTGAACATTAATTGGAAAGACTGATGCTGAAGCTGAAGCTCCAATACTTTGGCAACCTGTTGCGAAGAACTGACTCCTTAGAAAAGACTCTGATGCTGGGAAAGATTAAAGGCAGGAGAAGGGGATGACAGAGGATGAGATGACTGGATGGCATCACTGACTCAATGGACATGAGTTTGAGCAATCTCCAGGAGTTGGTGATGGACAGGGAAACCTGATGTATCACAGTCCATGGGGTCACAAAGAGTCAGACATGACTGAGGAACTGAACTGAATTGATTCATTTTACAGCAGTGTTAGGTTCAGACAAAAACTTGAGAAGGAAATAGATTTCCTGTGTACTCTTGTCCCCACATATGCATAGTCTCCCATGTCATCAATATTTCCCACCAAATGATACATTGATGAATTTACATCAACACATCATAGTCATTCACAGTATGTTCAGTTCAGTTGCTCAGTCACGTAATTCATGTTATATTTCACTCTTGATGTAGTACATTCAATGGGTTTGAACAAACATTTAATGAATGCATCTGTTACCACGCTATCAGTATTTTCCTTGCTCTAAACCTCTTATGTGTGTGCACATGTGCTAAGTCACTTCAGTCGTGTCCAAGTCCTCTAAAGCTCTTATGTGCCCTACCTACCTAATCATGCCTCCTCCCCTCCAACTCTTACCATTGCTGGCAGCCACCGATCTTTTTCAAGTCTCTATAGCTTTGCCTTTTCCAGAATGTCATGCTGCTGGAAACATGCAACGTGTAATATTTTGGCTTAGAAATGACTTTTTAAGGTTTCTGCATGTCTTTTAATGATTTGCTAGTTCTACTTCAATATTATGTTAGTTATTAATAGCCAAAAATGGTATGGACCTAACAGAAGTAGAAGGTATTAAGAAGAGGTGGCAAGAATACACAGAACAACTGTACAAAAAAGATCTTCACGACCCAGATAATCATGATGATGTGATCACTCACACTCACCTAGAGCCAGACATCCTGGAATGTGAAGTCAAATGGGCCTTAGGAAGCATCACTATCAACAAAACTAATGGAGGTGATGGAATTTCAGTTGAGCTATTTCAAATCCTGAAAGATGATGCTGTGAAAGTGCTGCACTCAATATGTCAGCAAATTTGGAAAACTCAGCAGTGGCCACAGGACTGGAAGAGGTCAGTTTTCATGCCAATCCCTAAGAAAGGCAATGCCAAAGAATGCTCAGACTACCATACAATTGCACTCATCTCACATGCTAGTAAACTAATGCTTAAAATTCTCCAAGCAAGGCTTCAGCAATACGTGAACCGTGAACTTCCAGATGTTCAATCTGGTTTTAGAAAAGGCAGAGGCACCAGAGACCAAATTGTCAACATACGCTGGATCATTGAGAAAGCAAGGGGGTCCTGAAGAGTAGGACACGACTGAGCGACTTCACTTTCACTTTTCACTTTCATGCATTGGAGAAGGAAATGGCAACCCACTCCAGTGTTCTTGCCTTGAGAATCCCGGGGATGGTGGAGCCTGGTGGACTGCCGACACGACTGAAGCGACTTAGCAGGAGCAGCAACATTCCTAGTTATTAACAGGTTTAATTATGGTTTTCTTAAATACTAATACATGTTTTGTATCTATTTATATGACCATGTGATTTTTCTTTTCTAGTCTGCTGATAAGATGAAAAACAGTAACTTTCAACTGTTGAACCAGTCTGGGAATACTCCACATGGTCATGGGATATATTTTTTATTCATTGATAAATGTGAATTCATATTTTTTTGAGAATTTTTATGTATGTTAATAAGAGATACAGATCTATAATTTTCTTTCCTGGTAGTATCTCTGTCAGGTTTTGGTATTGGTGTAATGCTGGCTGCTTAGAATGAGTTAAGAAATATTCCTTCTGTTTCCATCTTCTCAAAGAGATTATAGATAACTGGCATAATTTATTATTTCTAAAATATTTGATAGAATTCACACTGAACCCATCTATACCTGGTATTTTCTGTTTTGGAAAGTTGGTATTGATTCCATTAAAGAAAAAAAAAATATCTAGGTCCATTGAGATTGTGTGTTTCTTCTTGTGTGGATTTTGTCTTCTTCTTGTGTGAATCTTGTGTGAGGTTTCAGATTGTGTCTGTCAATGAATTGGCTCATTTCCCCTAGGTTATGAAATGTAACAAGAAATACATTCAAATTTTGTTTGTCAAGTAAATATTTTTCTCCCTTTGCTTTTGAAGGATAGTTTTGCAGCAAACAGAATTCCAGATTGGATGGTTTGTTTGCTTGCTTGTTTTGTTTTTCTCTCTCAGAACTATAAAATATTTAAGTCTTCTTTTTTTGCATAGTCTGAAGAGAGATCAAATGTAATTCTTATCTTTGATTCTCTGTAAGGATTTTTCTCTTCCAGGATTTTTTGTTGTTGTTGCTGTTCTTTATCTTCGATTTTCTGTTATGTGAAAATAATATGCCTCGGTATAGCTGATGGCGTTTTTCTTGAATGATGCTCTCTGAGCTTCTTCTTTCTTTTTTCTCCCTCTGAGCTTCTTGAATGTGTGAATTGGTGTCTGACACTAATTGAGAAATAATTCTTAGTCATTATTGTTCCAAATATTTCTTATGTTTTCTTTCCCCTTTGTTTTCCTTTTGGTTTTCCATTTTGATGTGTCAGAAAGACATGACATATTTTTTCAGTTGTCCCAAGTCCTTGTCACTTCTGTTTTGGGTTTCTTTCTTTCTTTCTTTCAGTGTTATAGCTCTGTTTTATTTAGAAGATAGCAGGAAAATCCACCTTCGAGGCGTGAGGGCACGTCGATCCAAAGACAGGAAGAGAAGAGCACCCCATCGCGTGGGAGAGAGAGAGAGCCAGAGCTCTTTGGCTCTTCTTTTTATATGTTTTTTTTTTTTTCTTCACCCTGGGCCTGTCCTATGCAAATTGGGTTTAGGCAGGAGCGCTGTTCTACCTGACGTCCTCACTCCAGTCCTCGGACCTTTCTCTGTTCTATTTTCACAGGCTTTTCCCGTCCTTGTCTTTTAGCCACAGCCATTTTGGGTTTCTGTTTATTGTTTTTTTTTTTTTTTTTAAATCTTTGCTCTTCTTGGTTTTTGAAGACTTTATTCTGCTCTAAATTTCACAGATTCTTTCCTCAGCCATATACAATCTACTAATAAGCCTAACAAAGACATCCAACAAAGACATTATGTGACAGTGTATTTAATGTAGAATTTCTTTTTGGTCATTTCTTAGGATTTGCATGTCTGTACTTAAATTGCCCATCTGCTGTTGCATATCTTCTACTTTCTCCATGAGACATCTTAGAATATTAAGAATACTTGTTTTAAGTTCTTGATTTGTTACTCCCGACATCCCAGCTTTGTATGGTTTGGATATTTGCTCTGACTCTTCAAATTGTAGTTTTTTCTTTTCTTTTCTTTTTTGCCTTTTGGAATATCTTGCAATATCTTTCCCTGATAGCAGGATATGATGTTCCCAGTTTAAAAAAAAAAAAAAAAAACTTTTGCAAACAGGCCTTTAGCCATGTGGTACTGAATGTGAAGAGAAGGGGGAATATTCTATAGTGCTACAATACTGTGAATTTCACAAGTGTTTGTCAGTATTTTTCAACCCCTTGGGGAGAAAGGATGACTGAAGCCAGTAAGAGTTGGATTATTTCCCTTCTCTAGAAAGTTAAGCACTGATAATACCCTAGCAGATTAGCCTCTAGTTAATTTGTTACCCCTGAGGGCAGGTCTTGTTAGAAAGTGAAGATTGTTCTGAAATATTATAAAACTGATAACTTTCTTCTTGTGGATGCACAGGGAAATTTTTCTCTAATATTTGCTATGTGAACCTGGTACTTCTTACAATATTGTGCAGGCCCCTCTATGAGTGGGCTCCCCTGATGTTTTTAACTCAGACTTGTCCACATTGAGTCTCCAGCAATTTGTCAATTCTGGTTTATGTTTTATTACTCTGGCACTGATTCCTGTGAGAATTTTCATTTGTCAGTCCCTGAGGTAGGCTGTGACTCCATATATTCACTTGTTTAACTCTCCAAACTTGGGACAGTCATTTACCCTGTGTCCCCCCCTTTCTTGTAGAGTCAAGAAAAATTGTTGATTTTCAATCTTTTGTTGTTTTTTTTCCTATTAAAATGAAGTGGAAACTTCCAAAGCCCTTGTGGAACTAGAAACAAGTCTGGTATTATGTTTTCCTGCATTCAGAGTCAAGCTGAAAAACTGGCTCTTCTTTACTCCTAAGTCTGGACTTTCAGATTTGTCTCTGGACTTGGACTTAAATTACGTCACCTTCCTTTCTTGAGTCTCGAGTTTGCTTCTGCAAATCTTGGGACTTCTTAGCCTCCATTATTACACGAGGCAACCTCACCACCCCCCCTCCATATAAATACATACACACATCAGTTCAGTTCAGTTCAGTTACTCAGTCATGTCTGACTCTTTGCAACTCACTGACTGCAGCATGACAGGCTTCCCTGTCCATCACCAACTCCCAGAGCTTGCTCAGACTCACACCCATTGAGTCAGTGATGGCAGCCAACAGTCTCATCCTCTGTCATCCCCTTCTCCTCCTGCCTTCAATCTTTCCCAGCATCAGGTCTTTTCCAAAGAGTCAGTTCTTCACATCAGAAGACAAAGTATTGGAGCTTCAGCTTCAGCATCACTCCTTCCAATGAATATTCAGGACTGATTTCCTTTAGGATGGACTGGTTGCATCTCCTTGCAGTCCAAGGGACTCTCAAGAGTCTTCTCGAACACCACAGTTCAGAAGCATCAATTCTTCAGCACTCAGCTTTCTTTATGGTTCAACTCTCACATCCATACATGACTACTAGAAAAGTCATAGGTTTGACTATATGGACATTTGTCAGGAAAGTAATGTCTCTACTTTTTAATATACTGTCTAGGTTGTTGATAGCTTTTCTTTTCTTTTCTTTTTTTTTTTTTTTTGGTGATAGCTTTTCTTCCAAAGAGCAAGCATATTTTAATTTCATGGCTGCAGTACCATCTGCAGTGATTTTTGGGCCCAAGAAAATAAACTCATCACTGTTTCCATCCCTGCCCCATCTATTTGCTATAAAGTGATGGGGCAAGATGCCATGATCTTAGTTTTTTGAATATTGAGTTTTAAACCAGCTTTTTCACTCTCCTCTTTCACTTTCATCAAGAGGCTCTTTAGTGCCTCTTCACTTTCTGCCATAAGGGTCATGTCACCTGCATAGATGAGGTTTTTTATATTTCTCCCAACAATCTTGATTCCAGCTTGTGCTTCATCCAGCCTGGCATTTCACATGATGTACTCTGCATATAAGTTAAATGCACTTCAATACATATATGTTTCGTACACATACATACATGGTGATGGTTAAGTCATTAAGTTGTGTCTGACTCTTGTGACCCCCATGGACTGTAGCCTGCCAGGCTCCACTGTCCATAGAATTTCCCAGGTAAGAAGTACTGGAGTGTGAAGAAGAAGTACAGTAAGAAGGTACTGGAGTGTGTTGCCGTTTCCTTCTCCAGGGGATTTACCTGACCCAGCAATCAAACTTGGGTTTCGTATTTTGCAAGCAGTAATCTTGAATTGCTGGGAGATTCTTTACCAACTGAGTCAGTAGGGAAACCATGTGTGTGTGTGTGTGTGTGTGTGTATACATATATATATCTGGAATTCCCTGATGGCTCAGTCATTAAAGAGTCTGCCTGAAATACAAGAGACCGAGGTTCGATCCCTGGGTTGAGAAGATCCCCTGGAGAAGGAAATGACTACCCACTCCAGTATTCTTGCCTGGAGAATCCCATGGACAGAGGATCCTGGTGGGCTTCAGTCCTTGGGTCACAAAGAGATGGTCCCAACTAAGCGACTAAGTACACACACACATATATGTGTGTGTGTGTGTGTGTGTGTCTGTGTGTGTCTGTGTCTGTGTGTGCATACACATATATCCCATTGTTTCTGTTTCTCTGGAAAATCCTGATGAATATACCACTCTTCTTTATTTTCCTTTTATCTGTTAGCTAATTGAAGATAAATGACATAGATTCCTTTAAGTTCTACTTTAAAAAAAAAATGAAATACCTAGAGCAGGTGTGAAAGGAAAGCTTTCTTCAATAATTAGTGTAAATAGTGTTTCTCTCTTTCTCTTTTTCTTCAAGAAATAAGAGTCCTGCTTTTATCACACATCAGGTGGTAAACAGAGTTAAAATATATGAGAACAGTGGGAGTGTGCAACAACAATAACAGTACCTTCCCCAGCATTGTAGTTTATCATTTTCAAAGAATTTTCTCATAGATTTGAGTCACACAAAATAACAAGCAGACGGGGAAAGTAGATATTTTCATCCTTTACAGATGAGAAAAATCAAGGCATTACTGAGGAAAGTAAGTGGCAGAACTAAACTTTCAAACTGAGTCTTCTGACAATAAATCAAGTGTTCTTAACAACTGAATGACTCTGCTTGTGGACAGAACTGCATTAATTATATCTTTCAAGAGGGAGTTGACAGTCACTCAAAGAAAAAAAAAAAGAAAGGACAAATAAGACCTAGTGGATTTCTGCTCCAGAAGGCAAGAGGGATGATTTAAACTTACAGGAACTAATAGCTACATTAAAAAAAAATGTCATGGTGATTTGTAGGTCACTGCAAAGAGGCATTTAATGCAGGGAGTTTCAACAAGAATATTATTGAAAAAGTAATATTAACAATAGTTGTAGCAAAAGCCTGCATTTACTGAACACATGCTAAATCTGAAGAAATCTTCCAGGAATTTTGCTAGTTCTAAAAACATTTTGGCAAGAAAAAATGTTATTACCTCATTTTAACAGTTTTTATGTAACAGACTAAGAGATTAAATAACCTCTTCAAAATATATGACATCAGTAATATGTTATGTTGAAAACCAGGAATATTTCTAAAATGAAAGAAAAAAAAACAGGAAACCTTTTTGAGAAGTTTGAAATTATTAAATAACTTCATAAAGTACTTAATTTCTATTTCACTCATTATAAATCTAGTACTAGAGCTTACAAATACAAAACCAAGAATTCACTATATTATGTGCTACTGTCACAAATTGTCTTAGATTTTGTTCTCCTGAAACCGGCTTCAGACAATGACTCCTGTAAAGTTTACTTGTTAAGAAAAATTGCTATGAGTTTAAAATTGGTCAAGGAAATGGAAAGCAGAATTAGGAAGGGAGGAAAACAAGGAAGTCAAGCAAGGTGCCATGTAGAGTAGGCATACTCGATCTGATACAAAAGATTTAGGAAAAAAAAAAAAAGTTAGCCATGTCTTAACATTTTTCAATTGGGGAATATTTATTTCCCTGTGCACCTCATTCATTGGCTAAAGGCAAGGGTGGACAGGCAGAAGGGACTTTGGTTCTCATAGACTGGAGACCAAGAAGGTGGTGGCAGCCTGAGGGCAGCTCTCTAAAAAAAACAGGGCAGATGTTGGCTATTGAGTGGGAAAGTCACCAGAAACCAGCTACTTATATACACAGACACTAGAAATTAACTATAGGATGTAGGCAGACCATGGACACAGCAGTTGCTCCAGCCAAGTGATTATTCAATAATGCCTTTATATGAAACGCGTGGATTTATTCATCTCATTCCTTAGCCTCTTCACTTATGCTGCACCTGTACTCTAATCATGGATCACTGATCACCAAGGACAGTTATTTGAGATGAAGGAGGAAATCTCTTATGGTATGTTTTAAATTCCACAAGCCTGTGAATCTTCTAAGGTAAATGTAGGTATTTCAGAAAGTTTCCCCAGACTTTATGGTTTAAACTATAAGAAACGAACAATCTTCATCTGTGGTTGGCTGTTACTTTGTTGTCCTCCAAATGAACACCTTGAGTGATTCTTTGACTGGACTTGGTGAGGTAATTTGCTTTAGTCGATAGGCAGATGGGTATTAATACATTAATTCACAAACTTTTGACAATAATTTGCATATATTGAGTTTGTCCTCTTAAAAGAATACCTCTTGGTGCCTAGCTTCCAGGTTATAACAAATCACAGGATATTTTACTAGAGAGAAAGGGGCCTATTGAGAGGCCTTGGGGCTTAAGACACTGTTACAGTAAAAGATCTCAAGGAGGAGAAGCAAAATGTCTCAGTTGATTTCTCAACTGAACACAACCATGCAAATGACCTCAGGTTACAACAAGAGGAGTAATTGCCCAGATGATCTACAGAATCATAAAAATAACAACTCTTCTTTTTGCAAGCTACTAAACATTGATGTGCTTTGTTACACTGAAATATATAATTAAAACTTTGCACCACAAACTGGAATCAAGATTACCAGAAGAAATATAAACAACCCCAAATATGCAATGATAACCATTCTAATGGCAGAAAGTAAAGAGGAACTAAAGAGCCTCTTGATGAAGATGAAAAAAGAGAATGAAAAAGCTGGCTTGAAGCTCAAAACTCAAAAAGATAAGATCATGGCAACTGGCCCCATGATTTCATGGCAAATAGATGGGGAAAAAATGGAAACACCGACAGGCATTATTTTCTTGGGCTCCAAAATCACTGCAGAAGATGACTGCAGCCATGAAATTAAAAGATGCTTGTTCCTTGGAAGAAAAGCTATGACACAGCAATTGATGTGTCATGTTAAAAAGCAGAGACATCTTTTTGTCGTCAAAGGTCTGCATAGTCAAAACTATGGTTTTCCCACTGGTCATGCATGGATGTGAGAGTTGGACTATAAAGAAGGATGAGTGCCAAAGAACTGATGCTTTTGAATCGTGCTGCTGGAGAAGACTCTTGAGAGTCCTTTGGACTGAAAACAGATCAAATCAGTCAATCCTAAAGGAAATCAACTCTGAATATTCATTGGAAGGACTGATGCTGAGGTTGCAGCTCCAATACTTTAGCCATCTGAAGTGAAGAGCCAACTCATTGGAAAAGACCCTGATTCTGGGAAAGATCAAACACCAAAGAAGAAGAGGGCAGTATAGGATGAGATGGCTAGATAGCATCACTAACTTAATGGACATGAACATAGGAAGCTCCGGAAGATAGTGAAGTACAGGGAAGCCTGGCGTGCTGTAGTTCATAGGGTCCCAAAGAGCTGGACATGACTTAGCAACTGAACAGCAACAACTTTTCCCCTATTGAAGTGATAACTTCACATAATTCAAACTAAGATCATCAAAAATAATAATCACATCAATTCCCATAGGCATCTCCACCAGTTATCCAGTCCTACTTTGGCTAACACACCCTGTTATTTTCCTTCCAGTTATTTTACGCTGTGAGACATATTTTAATGCCTAATCCCACAGCTGAAGGAATGAAGCCTCAGAGAGGTCAAATGTCCTGTTGAAAGCAAGGTAGTATTTTGCAAAGTCATAATCTGAATCTACATTTGCCTGAATTCAAAATCTCCCCTTCCCACCCTGCTTAAATTGCACTTTCACATGAGTCCTTAAACATAATGGAATAAATTGCCATCAGTACTGTCAGTTTACAAAAGCAAAGATAATGTGCATGGATTGTCTGCTCTGCAAATTTGTTGTTGAAAATCCTTTATATCTAAGAAGGATTAGAACAAACTAGTGAAAATGATCCTCATTTCCTTCTCTGCAAAAATTATTCTCCTCTTGAGGGTTAATAGTGAAACAACAACAACAACAAAAATTATATCTTTTAGTAATTGGAATAATTTGCATATTTGAGTTACTTCAACTATAATGATAAGGAAATAAATATTTAAAACTTTTCCTAGGAGAATGGCACTGTAGCATATTGAAAAGTTTAGGCTACAGAGTGAGAGCATCTGAAGTAAATCCTGATTATTTTCCTTACTTGCTCTGTGACCCTGAACAAGTTATTCAAACTCTCTGAGTCTTCTGCTTCTTCATCTATAAAATGATGATAGAAATACTATTTACCTCATTATCTTTATTAGTTGTAGGGTCAAAATAACTATATGAAGCACTAAGAATGGTACCTAGCATAGGGCATATATTCTGCATTAACTATTACTATTATAGTTATTGTCATTATTAATAGTTTCCTTTTAGAAGTCAAATAATCTTACTTTCATACATACAAAACCACTCTTAAAAATTTAGTCAGAAGTTTAGTTCCCAAACAACTATTTTGTACAGTAAGAATAACAGATTTGATAGAATAAAGGGCTTTGTCATTTAAAAGGGATAACTTCAAAGCTTATTAATTTTATTAATATAACATTAAAAAATGATACGTTTTTATGTATCTTTTATTTTCTGAGTTCATCTTACTACTGGGCATAATGGGAAAACATGTTTTAAAATAGAGAAGAAGTAACAAATCCAAAACAAAAATTTAAAATATTAACCATGGACACAGACCACAGCTTTTGATTTTGATATTGCACTATCTTCTATAATAAGGAAACTTTTCTTATCTATGTTTCCACAGGATCTTTGTTTTTCTCTAATAAAATATTTAGTACATTTTACAGAGATTCATTCGCAGGTGGTTTTCTCCGTGACTGATTGTTCTCTGAATCTAGAGACTGTTTATTCAACATCATCACTTTTGTGCGGAGATTCATGCTTGGCACTGTGTCAGTTCAGAAACTATTTGTTGGATGAATGAGCAAATAAACTAAAAGTTGGATGATTTATTACCATTTGACATATAATTCTTTTGGTTAATATTGATTTTTATCTAATAAAACTTCCTCAAAATTCACGATATCAATGGCTATTATAAGAGGTAATAAGAAACTGACTTTCATGAAAATATATACACTAAATTCTAAGTGTTTTCCTTCAAGTGACATTTCTTGACAGTCTTTCTTAATTCCTTGGGAGCAAATGATGACAGTCTTCTAGGGCACTGTAATGATGAAATGCTCTCAAAGCTGTTGACTGTGTAACTTAAGGGAATGCTCATCTAGCAACACAAGTCTTCAAAAATCATATAGACATTTTCCCAATTATATGTGAAAACTTTAATGAAGACATTTTAATGAACAGTCATTGAGATACAAGGTAAAACAAAGAAACTGTTACGACTTGATCATAAATTTATCATCAGTAGTACTTTGAAAAAAAATATTTATTGACATATAGTTGACATAATGTTGTGTTAGTTTCAGGTGTTCAGCAAAGTGAAGCAGTTATACACATACATATATCCACTCTTTTATTTATCTATTCATTTATTATTTTTAGGGCATCCCTGGTGGCTCAGTGGTAAAGAATCTGCCTGCCAATTCAAGAGATGCAGGCTTGATCCCTAGCTCAGGAAGATTCCCCTGGAGGAGGAATTGGCAACTCAATCCAGTATTCTTGCCTGGGAAATCCCATGGACAGAGGAGCCTGGTGGGCTACAGCTCAGGGGTTACAAAAAGTTGGACACAGCTGAGCATGAACACACACACTCTTTTTTAGATTCTATTCCTGTCTAGGCCATTATAGAGTACTGAATAGTGTTTCCTCTGCTATACAGTAGGTCCTTTTGATTTATCTATTTTATATATAAGTCGTATGTATGTGTCAATTCCAATCTTTCTATTTATCTCTCCCTTCCCCTGACACCCTGGTAATCATAAATTTATTTTCTCCATCTATAATTCTATTTCTGTTTTGTAGATAAGTTCATTTGTAGCCTTTTTTTTAAGATTCCACATGTTCTTGACCTAAGAAAGCTCCCTGATGTTACCAGTGAAATCAAATACTGGCCTTATTCACTGTATATCCTCATAAAATGCAGCTCTGTGCATCTCTCCTACTTTATTCTTTATTTTATTTATTTATTCTTTATTCTTTATTTCAATTATCACATTTTAAAGTCTCCTCTCTAATGTAAGCTTAAGACATCCAACACTTTCCTTCTGACTCTGCATTTCAGAGATAATATGTTTCTGTGATAATGAAAATGAGCATCAGTTTCTGTGTTTGTCTTTCTGTAATCCTCTGAGTAACTCACACTTCAGAGTGATTTTATTAGGATCAAATTGAGGTTAAATATAGAGCAAACATCATGAGAACTTCTTTGCCCTAGTAATTAGTCAGTCTAATGAAGACTATTTCAGTTGTCTCTTGCCCATTGTTGAAGGCAGTCAGAAAAATACTTTCTCTTTAGAAATCTCCATATCAGGAAATCAATATGATGTAAATTAGAAACAGGGATTCGCTGTTGGTTCTAGTGGAGGAGAAATGGCCTCAGGTTAGAAGCTACTCCTCTTAACTAAGTGTGTGACCTTGTCCACCTTAATTAGGCTTTGAACTCACAGTTGCATTAAGATACCTCCATTGCCAGAGAGCAAAGTATTAGATCTTAAAAGTGCAAGTTCACCTCCAAATTCTAATTTGATTCATTTGAATTATATTAAAACTAATTATATTCATGTCATGTAGGGCCACCCAAGACAGATGGGTCATGGTGAAGCATTCTGACAAAATGTGGTCTACTAGAGAAGGAAATGGCAAACCTCTTCAGCATTTTTCCCATGAGAACCCCATGAACATTATGAAAAGTGAAAAAAAAAAAAAAAAAAGACACTGAAAGATCGGTAGGTGCCCAATATGCTACTGGAGAAGAGTGGAGAAATAACTCCAGAAAGAATGAAGAAAATGAGCCAAAGTGAAAACAACACCCAGTTGTGGATGTGACTGGTGATGGAAGTAAAGTCCAATGTTGTAAAGAACAATATTACATAGGAACTTGGAATGTTAGATCCATGAATCAAGGTAAATTGGAAGTGGTCAAATAGGAGATGGTAAGAGTGAAATTCAACATTTTAGGAATCAGTGAACTAAAATGGACCAGAATGGGCAAATTTAGTTCAGATGACCATTAGATCTACTACTGTGGGCAAGAGTCCCTTAGAGGAAATGGAGTAGCCCTTATAGTCAACAGAGAGTCTGAAATGCAGTACTTGGATGCAAACTCAAAAATGACAGAATGATCTCTGTCCATTTCCAAGGCAAAGCATTCAATATCACAGTAATCCAAGTCTATGCCCCAACCACTAATGCCAAAGAAGCTGAAGTTAAACATTTCTATGATGGCCTACAAGGCCTTCTAGAACAACACACAAAAAAAGATGTCCTCGTCATTGTAGCAGATTGGAATGCAACAGTATGAAGTCAAGAGATACTTGGAGCAACAGGCAAGATTGGCCTTGGGTAACAAAATGAAGAAGGAAAGGGCTAAAATGATTTTGCCAAGAAAAAGCACTGGTCAGAGAAAACACCTTCCAACAACACAGAAGATGACCCTAGCCATGGATATCGCCAGATGATCAATACCAAAGTCTGATTATATTCTTTGCAGCCAAAGATGGAGAAGCTCTATAGACTCAGCAAAAAACAAGACCGGGTACCGATTGTGGTTCAGATCATGAATTCTTTATTGAAAAATTCACACTTACATTGATGAAAGTAGGGAATACCACTAGACCATTTAAGTATGACCTAAATCAAATCCCTTACAATTATATAGTGGAAGGGACAAATAGATTCAAGGGATTAGATGTGATAGACAGAGGGCCTGAAGAACAATGGAAAGAGGTTCCTGATATTGCACAGGATTCATTGATCAAAACCATCCCCAAGGAAAAGAAATGCAAAAAGGCAAAATGATTGTCTGAGGAAGTTTACAAACAGCTTAGAAAATAAGAGAACTGAAAGGCAAAGGAGAAAAGGAAAGATATATCTATCTGAATGCAGAGTTCCAAAGAACAGCAAAGAGAGATAAGAAAGCCTTCCTAAGTGATCAATGCAAAGAAATAGAGGAAAACAATAGAATAGGAAAGACTAGAGATCTCTTCAAGAAAATTAGAGACACCAAGGGAACATTTCATGCAAAGATGGGCATTATAAAGGACAAAAATGGCATGGACCTAACAGAGGCAGAAGATGTTAGGAGGTGGCAAGAATACTCCTCCTAGAGGAGAATATAGGCAAAACAGTCTCAGACATAAATCACAGCAGGATCCTCTATGACCCACCTACCAGAATATTGGAAATAAAAGCAAAAATAAACAAATGGGACCTAATGAAACTTAAAAGCTTTTGCACAACAAAGGAAACTATAAGCAAAGTGAAAAGACAGCCTTCAGAATGGGAGAAAACAATAGCAAATAAAGAAACAGACAAAGGATTAAACTTAAAAATATACAAGCAACTCCTGCAGCTCAATTCCAGAAAAATAAATGACCCAATCAAAAAATGGGCCAAAGATCTAAACAGACATTTCTCCAAAGAAGACACACAGATGGCTAACAAACACATGAAAAGGTGTTCAACATCACTCATTATCAGAGAAATGCAAATCAAAACCTCAATGAGGTACCATTACATGCCAGTCAGGATGGCTGCTATTCAAAAGTCTACAAGCAATAAATTCTGGAGAGGGTGTAGAGAAAAGGGAACCCTCTTACACTTTGGTGGGAATGCAAACTCGTACAGCCACTATGGAGAACAGTGTGGAGATTCCTTAAAAAACTGGAAATAGAACTGCCATATGACCCAGCAATCCCACTCCTGGGCATATACACCTAGGAAACCAGATCTGAAAGAGACACATGTACCCCAATGTTCATCGCAGCACTGTTTATAATAGCCAGGACATGGAAGCAACCTAGATGCCCATCAGCAGATGAATGGATAAGGAAGCGTGGTACATATACACTATGGAATATTACTCAGCCATTAAAAAGAATTCATCTGAATCAGTTCTAATGAGATGGATGAAGCTGGAGCCCATTATACAGAGTGAAGTAAGCCAGAAAGATAAAGACCAATACAGTATACTAACACATATATATGGAATTTAGAAAGATGGTAATGATAACCCTATATGCAAAACAGAAAAAGAGACACAGATGTACAGCACAGACTTTTAGACTCTGTGGGAGAAGGCGAGGGTGGGGTGTTCTGAGAGAATAGCATTGAAACAAGTATACTATCAAGGGTGAAACAGATCACCAGCTCAGGTTGGATGCATGAGACAAGTGCTCAGGGCTGGGGCACTGGGAAGACCCAGAGGGATGAGATGGAGAGGGATGTGGGAGAGGGGATCGGGATGGGGAACACATGTAAATCCATGGCTGATTCATGTCAATGTATGGCAAAAACCACAATATTGTAAAGTAATTAGCCTCCAACTAATAAAAATAAATGGAAAAAAAAAAAGAATACACAGAAGAACTATAGAAAAAAAGATCTTCATGACACAGATAACCACAACAGTGTGATCACTCACTCAGAGCCAGACATCCTGGAATGTGAAGTCAAGTGGGCCTTAGGAAGCATCACTACAAACAAAGCTAGTGGAGGTGATGGAATTCCAGTTGAGCTATTTCAAATCCGAAAAGATGATGCCATTAAAGTTCTGTACTCAATATGCCAGCAAATTTGGAAAACTCAGCAGTGGCCACAAGACTGGAAAAAGTCAGTTTTCATTCCAATCCCTAAGAAAGGCAATGCCAAAGATTGCTCAAACTACCAAACTATTGCACTCATTTCACATGCTAGCCAAGTAATTCTCAAAATTCTCCAAGCAAGGCTTCAATAGTACATGAATTGAGAAGTTCCAGATGTTCAAATTGTATTTAGAAAAGGCAGAGGAACCAGCAATCAATTTGTCAACATCGTTGGATCATAGGAAGAGCAAGAGAATTCTAGAAAAACATCTACTTCTTATTTATTGACTGCACCAAACCCTTTGACTGTGTGGATCACAACAAACTGGAAAATTCTGAAAGAGATGAGAATACCAGACCACCTGATGTGCCACTTGAGAAATCTGTATGCATGTCAAGAAGCAACATTTAGAACCAGACGTGAAACAACAGACTGGTTCCAAATACTGGGATACAATATGTACTGGGAAAGTAGTACGTCAAGGCTGCATATGGTCACCCTTCTTAGTTAACTTCTTTGCAGAATACATGATGCAAAATGCTGGACTGGATGAAGCACAAGCTGGAATCAAGATTGCTGGAAGAAATATAAATAGCCGCAGATACACAGATGATACCACTCTTATGTCAGAAAATGAAGAACTGAAGAGCCTCTGATGAAAGTAAAACAGGAGAGTGAAAAAGTTGGCTTAAAACTCAACGTTCAAAAAACTAAGATCATGGCATTCAGTTCCATCACTTCATGGAAAATAGATGGGGAAACAGTGAAAACAGTGACAGACTTCCACCCCCCTCCCTTGGGTTCCAAATTCACTGTAGATAGTGATGGCAGCCATGAAGTTAAAAGATTCTTGCTCTTTGGAAGAAAAGCTATGATGAAATAAAAGAAAAGAAGAAAGGAAAAAAGAAAGAATGAAAAGAAGATAGAAAGAAAGAAAGTGAATTCGCTCAGTCGTGTCTGACTGTTTGCAACCCCATGGGCTATAGCCTACCAGGCTGCTCCCCCTTGCAATTGTCTGGGCAAGAATACTATAGTGGGTTGCCATTTCTTTCTCCAGGGGAGCTTCCCCACCTAGGGATTGAACCCAGGTCTCCTGCATTGCAGGCAGATGCTTTACAATCTGAGCCACCAGGGAAGCCCTTGAAACCTAGACAGCATATCAAAAACAGAGTAATTTTTGTTACTTTGCCAACAAAGGTCCATCTAGTCAAAACTATGGCTTTTCCAATAGTCATATATGGATGTGAGAGTTGGACCATAAAGAACACTGAGCACAAAAGAATTGGTACTTTTGAGCTGTTTTGTTGAAGAAGATGCTTGAGAGTCCCTTGGACTGCAAGGAGATTCAACCAGTCCATCCTAAAGAAATCAATCCTGACTATCCTTTGGAAGGACTGATGCTGAAGCTGAAGCTCCAATACTTTGACTTCTGATGTGAAGAACTGACTCTGGAAAAGACCCTGATGCTGGGAAAGATTGAAGGCAGGAGGAAGAGGGGAAGACAGAAGATGCAATAGTTGGATGGCATCACTGACTTAATGAGCACGAGCTTGAGCAATTTCTCCGAGTTGGTGATGGACAGGGAAGCCTGGCGTGCTGCAGTTCACGGGGTCGCAAAGAGTTGGACACAACTGAACAACTGAATTTAACTGAATACCAATGGCGTTAGTTAAAAATAAGAACTATTCATAGTAGATGCCATCACAGGTAGATTTATTTCATTTTTCTCTCAACTTGATTTCTCAAAAAGTACTCAATAATTCTCAATAAATAGCAACTCGACTCACAATTTCCTGGACTTTAAACCTTGAAGTTATCCTTGATTCCCTTTATCTCCCACCCCATATGCAGTTCAATAGGAAATTCTGTTAATTCTGTTTTTAAAATATGTACTCAGTCAGAGCATGTCTTATAACCTTCACTGTCAACTTCCTCCTCCGAAAGCCATCGTATTTGGCATCTAATCTTATTATAGAATCCTAATTGATCAGTTTACACCTATTCTTGCCCCTTCCAGTACATTCTCAGGGTAGCAATAACAATGATACTTTGGAAGATAAATTATATTATGCCACTCTTCTGCTCAATACACTCCATTGCCTTTCCTTGTTACCCAGAATAATAGTCAAGTTCCATGCCTTGACTTCTAAACCCTGTGTATCTTGGCATCCTTTACCTCTGTGACCATCCCAGAATACTCTCTCTTGTGTTCACTTCGGCTACACCAGACCCTTTATTGGTCCTCAGAAGACCTTCATTCTGGCAGTTCCTTCTATTGATATCTTGAAAGCTCAGGTTTCCCCTCCTAAAGATCTCTGCTCAAATATTACTGAATCTGAATATATGCTTCTTCCTATTTCACATAAAGCAGAAGAATGCTCACTATTCTTTTTACTGTACACTGCTTTATTATTTTTTATTGTATATACCACCTTTTGTATTACACAAACATACACATTTTTTTTTGTTTTCTATCACAAACTCCCCCAAAGTGTTGGTACAGATGTGTACAAGTTTTGTGTATTGTATTTTGTAATGATAACTTTTCCAACAATAATGTAATTATATTTGGCCAAATAATATCCATAATTTCTAGTGTAGTAATAATTTAAGAAACCCAAGTTTGAAGTCACACAGAGCCAATGTGGCTCAGAAGACTGAAACAACTCAAATTGAGCCAACAAGACTCAAATTCAGCCAGCAAATCAATGACAGAGGATTAGTCACTTATTAGCAATTTCTTTATTCCACTGATCACCCCCAATTCTTTATATTATATAACCAACCCTACTCAAGAACTACATTGTCCATAGCTACACTGGTGCCATATTTGACATCTTCAATTCCTTAAACATTTTTTCACCATCATTACCATTATTGTCATCCTCATCACTCTCATCATCATAATTTTCAAAATGAACCACTCACTATGTCAGGAACTGTACTAAGTACTTCATATACTTCTATAAGAAGGAAATTATCTTTCCTTTTCTGCTGTCTCAGAATTTAAATAGCTTGTTTAAAATTAGGCAGATGGTAAATAGTGGGAGTAATAATATCAATCTAGCTCTCACTGACTTATACAATGTTCTCTTCAGAAGTTTCCATTTACTTATTTCCTTGCTTATAGGTCTGAACCAAGGACAGAATCAATTTACAACCTAGGCTACTGATGACATTTTATTTCCCTGCTTTTCTTATTTTGGGAAAAAAAAATGCCTGAAGACTTCTTTCCTTTCTATGTTAAACACATCTCAGTGTCTAAAGGATTGTACTCATAGCTTGGAAAAGCCTTTTTTTTTTTTTATTGACACTTGTCAATTTATTTAGTTAGTGCCTTATTAAGCTTGTTGTGGTACATATATATTCAATGGAAAAGCTAGTTTCTTGAAGTGAATTCTTGGTCACCTTGCCACTTCCTTTGCATCATTGCTGAACTTGACTTTTTCCTCTACATTTTCAGTTGCTTGCTTATTACTGGTGTTTTCTTAATGCTTGAGGATGGTGAGTCCCCTGATTAAATACTTCACTGTTGGCATTTCTTACCATCCAGTTGTAAGGAATTCCCCTCTATTCCACTTACATAGCTTTAGAAGCATAAAAATAATTTCTTAATTTTCAAGTCACATGGCCTACTTTTGATTGTCATTTTACTACTTTTGATCATTGGAGGTTAATAATCACTCTCCTCTTCTTAAAGTGTACTTCTTAACTTTTCTTAATACAATCACCTTCTAATTTTCCTGATATTTAATAATACCATTTCCTTTTACACCAGAAGTATAAATGTAGGTGACAATGTGTCCTTCTATTCACTATCTACAGGACCTACACAGACATTCATTCTCATGACTTTTAAAATCCTGTATAATGAAGACTTTCCAATGATAATAATAGTTACCCCTCCTGTGGAATTTAATGAGGGATGGACTATTATTATTCTCATGTTACAATGAGAAAATAGGAACAGCCAGGGTGCATGACTGACAAAAGGTCAAAAAGCTAGTGAGAATTGGAGCCAAGGAGGGTTATAGGCAAAATAAAACAGAAACATGCAAAGACTCTCTGCTTCTAAGCACAATTTCTGCCATACCCTTTTCCCTTAAATTAGCCATTCCAAGATTGAGATTCTCATATTACCTTAACATATCTTTCACCTGAAATGCCAAGTTCAGTTATTAACTGTGCCATTTATTTTATATGTTGTCTTTCGGGTCTCCATATACTGTTCTATACATACTTCTATGTCCTATATATTTTCTGTCTATATTCATCTCTCTATGTACCGCTCTCTCTACACTTTTCTTGGTTGTTGCTGCTGGGTCTTACACTCCTTAGCCCTCTGACTTCTTTTTAAGTTGGGGAAATAGAAGCAATAGAGGATGTGTGGAATGTGGCAGGTAGGGAGAAGAATCTTTGTCTTTTAGATTCCCTGTTGGCATCACTTCAACAGCAGCAAAGAGTAGACTAGCCCCTAGCTTCTTTAAACACTCTATGCATTAGATCTGCTGAGTAAGCCAGACAGAGATAGACAAATATCATATAATATCATTTATGACTAGAATCTTTAAAAAGATACAAAAATCAACCTATTTACAAAGCAAATAGACCCATAGACATAGAGAATAAACTATGGCTTCCAAAGGAGAAAGGTAGGGGATGGATGAATGGGGAGGTTGGGATTAACATATATACACTACAATATATAAAGTAAATAACCAGAAAGGACCTACTCTATAGCACAGGGAACTATATTCAATATTTTGTAATAACTGATAAGGGAAAATAATCTGAAAGGGAATATATATATGTGTGTGTATAGATATATATGTATATGCATATATATATATGTATATGTGTATACACACATATGTATAATATATGTATATTATTATATTATATATAATATATATTATACATGATATATATTATATATATACACACACACATATACATACACATATAACTAAGTCACTTTGCTATACAACTGTAACCAACACAACACTGTAAATCAACCATACTTCAAAATTTTTTTTGTTTGTTTGTGTTTTTGCTGGGTCCCCTTCCTAGGGGGCTACAGAGGATGACATGGCTGGATGGCATCACAGACTCAAGGGACATGAGTTTGAGTGAACTCCAGGAAATAGCGAAGGACAGGGAATCCTGGCATGCTGCAGTCCATGGGGTTTCAAAGAGTCAGACATGAATTAGTGACTGAACAAAAACCTTCCTAGGGGTCTCCTCTGAAGTTCAAGAGTACAGAGCACTGAGATCTTCCCTAAAAGAATGAACAACAGCCCTATAGGACCTGTTCTTACAATCCCAGGTTCTGATTAGTCTCAGGCATTGGGTTAAAGACAATTCTTACAATAATTGCTAAGTTACTTCAGTCTGTTTTTTATTTTTGCAGCCTACCCACTTCTATGTAACCAGTGGTCTTTCTTAATTTCTCTTGCCTTGAAATGTTTCTGTTTTCCTGACTAAACCCTGACTGATCCCTTAACAGTGGACACAGCCTCAGCATCAACTTGCATTCCGGCTGCCCTCCTCACGATACCCTCCAAATCCCATCAACTGTAACTGGCTGGTACCTCTTCAATCTGTCCCATCCCTTAACTTTCGCAGTTACTGCATTAGTTCTCATCATTTTTAATCAAACTTCTAGGGTGTATCCATCTTCTATATGGAGATTTCCACAGGACTATTTTTGTATCACTCAAGAATATGCTTCATACTTGTTTCTATAATGCTAAAGGAAAATAAAAATATTTGACAATGTCATAACTACCACTGACTCCTTCTGAGCTCCTAACAGCACAGGTTAAAATCTTAATAGGGAAAGTCTTTCACCCCCAGCTGTATCTAGTGTCTTTTCCTCCTGCTAGATGCCTACATGCTATAACCATGCTAGCACTCCTTCTGAAGTTCTCTCCTATTTTTGGCAAGCATACATACTAACCCTTTGAGATATAGCAGAAATGTCCCACCGGAAGAATAAGTTTCAGGATTCTCTACACTCCACCGCACCAGATGTCTACCTTTGTACCCATTCCTTTAGATTTTTCAACCCATATTTCACCAGGGTTCATGATCAAGGTAGTTTACATGTTGTTCCATTTTTATAAACCTGAAACTTCATAGAACATTTTAAATACAAAAATATGTTCTTTGAGTTAATGAGTTTTAACAATAATGTTATTAATTAATCATGAATAAAAATGAGAACAAAAATATGAATCGCTACCTTGGGCTTCCCTGGTAGCTCAGATGGTGAAGAATCTACCTGCAATGCAGGAGACCTGGGTTCAATCCCTGGGTCAGGGAGATCCCCTGGAGGAGGAAATGGCAACCCACTCCAGTATTCTTGCCTGGAGAATCCCATGGACAGAGGAGCCTGGGGGGCTACAGTCCATGTGGTCACACAGAGTCAGACATGACTGAAGTAACTAGCACAGACCATCGCACTTTGGTTTATATACACCGAAGTTCAGACTTCTGTTAAACACTTCCTCAAATATGAGTAATCACTGATGCCTGGAAAATGTCAAAATGGTATCTTATCCAGAACCTTCTATTAGGTAACACTTCCTCACTTTCATTGGTAGTTTTAGCCACATTACCTATAAGCCTTTGCACAAATAATTTTTTTGTGCTTATAGGTTATATTTCTCTCATCTTTATGTCTTTTCAGACCATTATCTCCATTTTTAATTTAATTATGGGTTGTGATAACCAGCAGTTAAAATGACCGCAATGACACTATAAGAATGAAATACCATAAGCAAATCAAATTTACAAAAATAGACATAGCAGCATACATATTCATAGGTGCAAATCTGAAATTGCTGTTGGATCAGTTGGCAAAAGAGACAGAGACTCTTAACATTAGCTATAAGAACACAACATAGAGTCATGAATATCTGTGGACCAAGGATGAGAAAGAAGGAGTAAGTAAGAACTATAAATGGAATGCATCACCTATTACATCTGGTTAGATTTTCCATTTATACTTTATTTATAACTTTCATAAACTTTGAGTCAAAGTTCAACAACAAAAAAAAGAGTGGTTTGCCTCTTGCCCATCTAGATGCAAGGCAAATTTTCTGCAACACTTAGCGCTTCCCTGAATGTTGCCATTGATACAGGAATCTGGGTTGCCAGGAGGGACTTTTAACCCTCCCTCATCACTCTTACCTCGATCTGTTCTCCTGAGACCAAAAGGCAATTTCAGATTTGCATTTCATCACCATAACTGCAAGCCTGATTTAATTTTTCCCTCTAGGTTTATTTTCGCTAGTTAAAATTATCAGATTCGGTTTCAGCATTTTATTTTCATCAGGCTGCTTTCAAAGTCTGTAGTTGTTCTGATTAATACACTAAATAGTTGTGATTTTTAAAATCCTTTATTAAATGGAAATATAGAGATCCAACACTATAACTTCTAAAATTCTAAAATATGTAATATGCAGAAGCCTACAGGTGCCTACATCTTGAATAAGCAGCCAGATTTACATGAATCTAATCATTAGTATATCCTGAAAACTATATTTTATGAACAGCACAGCACTTGGGGAACCAGAAAATTCAATTACTTGAAAGTATTTATTGCTTATCATATTATAAAAAATAAAAGTATTTTAAGCACACAAATATATGCACTGTTGGAAAGAATTTAATATTATCCATATTTTATTTACATTTTATCCCTAAGATGTCTGTATCTGCCTAACCTGGATACTATTTTCCTTCTTTTCAGTTATGAATTCCATTGCAGAGTAACTAATCACTAACATTTTATTAACTATAAAGATTTCAGAAAATTGTTCATGAGGTTACAGATTGAAAGCCCTGGGATCAGAATGTATTAAATGGAATCAGTGCAGGCAACATAATTATTTAAATTATTAATGACGGTCAGATTCCTTGACTATATCAACAGATTCCTTGGAATAGCTATGGCTGAATGTATTGAAATATTCGAGTATGTTTTAGTCAATAAATAAATATGTTAAATTTGAATTTGCTTTTCCTCCAAAAATTTAAGAATGACAAAAAATTATATACTTTAAAATTCTAGTGGATTTCATATCTATCTATCTATATTTATATATATATGGACTTCCCTGGTAGCTCAGGGGTAGAGTCTGTCTGCAATGCAGGACACCTGGGTTCGATCCCTGGGTCAGGAAGATCCCCTGGAGAAGGAAATGGCAACCCACTCCAGTATTCTTACCTGGAGAATCCCATGGACAAAGAAACCTGGCAGGCTACAGTTCATGGGGTCGCAAAGAGTCAGACACGACTGAAGATGCTTAGCGTGCACACACGCACACACATATTTTTTTTTTCTAACTAATAATTTGACAATTTACATAGGATATATTAAGATATATTTAACCCAAGGAGTTCATAGTATAGGTTAACTATCCCTATAGTTAATTTTTCTTTCTGAAAAAAAAATTTTTTTTTTACTTTATTTCTTTTTTTAATTTATTTTAATTGGAGGCTAATTACTTTACAATATTGTGGTGGTTTTTGCCATATATTCACATGAATCAGCCATGGGTGTACATGTGTCCCCATCCTGACCCTCCCTCCCACCTCCCTCCCCATCGTATCCCTCAGGGTCATCCAGTGCACCAGCCCTGAGCACCCTGTCTCATGTATTGAACCTGGACTGGCCATCTATTTCACATAAGATAATATACATGTTTCAGTTCATTCTCTCAAATCATCCCACCCTTGCCTTCTCCCACAGAGTCCAAAAGTCTGTTCTGTACATCTGTGTCTCTTTTTGCTTTTCTGTCTCACATATAGGGTCATCATTACCATCTTTCTAAATTCCATATATATGCATTAATATACTGTATTTGTGGTTTTATTTCTGACTTACTTTGCTCTGTATAATAGGCTCCAGTTTCATCCACCTCATTAGAACTGATTCAAATGAATTCTTTTTAATAGCTGTGTAATATTCCATTGTGTATATATACCACAGCTTTCTTATCCATTTGCCTGTCAGTGGGCATTTAGGTTGCTTCAGTGTCCTGGCTATTGTAAACAGTGCTGCGATGAACATTGGGGTACACGTGTCTCTTTAAATTCTGGTTTCCTTGGTGTGTCTGCCCAGCAGTGGAATTGTTGGGTCATATGACAGTTCTATTTCCAGTTTTTTAAGGAATCTCCACACTGTTCTCCATAGTGGCTGTACTAGTTTGCATTCCCACCAGCAGTGTAAGAGGGTTCTCTTTTCTCCACACCCTCTCCAGCATTTATTATTTGTAGACTTTTTGATAGCAGCCATTCTGACCGGAGTGTGATGGTACCTCATTGTGGTTTTGATTTGCACTTCTCTGATAATGAGTGATGTTGAGCATCTTTTCATGTGTTTGTTAGCCAGCTGTATGTCTTCTTTGGAGAAATGTCTGTTTAGTTCTTTGGCCCATTTTTTTATTGTGTCGCTTATTTTTCTAGAATTGAGCTTCAGGAGTTGCTTGTATATTTTTGAGATTAATTCTTTGTCAGTTGCTTCATTTGCTATTATTTTCTCCCATTCTGAAGGCTGTCTTTTCACCTTGCCTAAGCTAGTTAATTTATAATTCATCATGAGGCCTTGTAAATATTGACTCACCCTTCCTTCGCCATTTCAAGGGAGGTTTACAGATTCCTGAAACTGAAAAATATGGATTTCAAACTTTTGATAACTGAACACAAGTAAAAACAGGCTGAAACCAGATGATTAGGAATATGTTAAAATGATATATAATATACTTTTGACCATTATAGGATAGCATGAAAATTCAGTTTCCTTCCTGAAAAATATGGACATCTGTTCATCTTCTAAGTCAATGAGTAACAGATGACTGTACATCTGTTTGCATATAAAGTGAGAGACTGATGAGCGGGGTGTTGTTTCTAGGGTTTGTTTTGGTTTGTTTTCATTATAATTTCCCTTACTGACATTCAGCTCAACATTACGTTGATAGATCCCAGAATATATTTTCATAATTGGTTATAGTTACCATGCTCACTAATTTTCCAGACAATATTCTAATTCTTTACATAGTTTCTCTAATAATCATAAATAACTATTAGACAGCAATTCTTCTTAACCCTATTTTACAAACAAACGACAGAGGTACAGAGGTATAGAGATACCATACAATATCACACTGCTTATATGTGGGGACTTCCAGAAATTAAATACAGGTAATCTTATACTGAATGATTTGCCTTGGACACAAAGTGAGATCATTCTGTCCTTTTAGTGATTGCACCCAAGTACTGCATTTCAGACTTTTTTGTTTACTGTGAGGGCTACTCCATTTCTTCCAAGGAATTCTTCTACTTAGTGGTAGATAAAATGGTCATCCAAATTAAATTCACCCATTCCTGTCCACTTTGGTTCACTGATTCCTAAAATGTCGATGTTCACTCTTGCCATCTCCTGCTTCAGTCAGTTCAGTTGCTCAGTCATGTCCAATTCTTTGTGACCACATGGACTGTAGCACGCCAGGCTTCCCTGTCCATCACCAACTCTGGAACCTGCTCAAACTCATGTCCATTGAGTCAGTGATGCCATCTAACCAATTCATCCTCTATTGTCCCCTTCTCTTCCTGTCTTCAATCTTTCCCAGCATCAGGGCCTTTTCCAGTGAATCAGTTCTTTGCTTTAGGTGGCTAAAGGATTGGAGCTTCAGCTTCAGCATCAGTCCTTCCAGTGAATCTTCAGGACTGATTTCCTTTAGGATAGACTGGTTTGATCTCCTTGCATCCAAGGGACTTTCAAGAGTCATCTCCAACACCACATTTCAAAAGCATCAATTCTGCAAGGCTCAGCTTTCTTTATGGTCCAACTCTCACATCCATATATGACCAGGTCCAATTTACCTTGACTCAGGGGCCTAACATTCTAGCTTCCTATGCAATATTGTTCTTTATAACATCAGACTTCACTTTCACCACCAGACACATCCACAATTAAGCATTGCTTCTGTTTTTACCCAGCCTGTTCATTCTTTCTATAGCTATCTCTCCACTCTTCCTTAGTAGTATATTGGATCTGCTGATCTGGGAGGCTCATCTGGTGTCACATCTTTTTGCCTTTTCATATTGTCCATGGGGTTATTGAAGCAAGAATACTAAATCTCTGTCCTCAGAAGTTGTACTACTCTGCCTCTCAATGAATATTAAATTTGTAGTCCTGGTAAAATTAAATCAATTATTTTAACCTGTAGAAAAATAATTTCAACTGAACTTAGAGTTTTCCACATGCAGAAATAGAAATATAGCAATAAACATGAATTCAGTGTTTTTCTTTTTACATAAGTCAATTCATACTAAATAGAATTTGAAGACAGTATTGCTATAAGAATATTTCCAGTTGGATAATATACTGAGCACTTGATCAGAATGTAAATATAGGTAGTTTGAATCCCATATTTTTTCACAAAGCACAGTTACTTGTTTACTCAATTCACAGGTACTATATGACAAAATTCTTCTGAAATGCAGCACTTTTATAGTCATCTGAAATGTTGCCATATGAATTATATAGAGTCATAAAAGTGCTTTGCATCACCATTGTTTTGGGTGTTTTAGTTGAGTAGGGTTGTTCTGGGGGTAGCATGGCTTAACCTCGGGAAGTAAAATTGATAAGGCACAAGCTGCACCGCCTCCTTCTTCACTTCTCCTGCATGGTATAGTCTCTTTAGGCCTATAATTTGCAGCTAGTGGATAAAATTTCCTAGATAATAAGTTAAATTACCATCAAGGGAAATAATTATCTTTCTAAATATAAAATGACAGATTTTCCAGTGGTGCAATTTTTAAGGGTTATACAAATCTTCGATCTTCCCAAATACCCTTGACATGTAAATTACCAGACTCATAAATTTAGAGTTGGAAGAAGCAGAAAGTTACTTTGCACAAATACTACTCACAGTGGCAATGATCACGACTCTGTCCTAGGGCATCTATCCAATCTTGCTATTTGCTATTGCTGAGTCCTGAAATGTTGGCATGACATTTCATTCTGGCAACCATTAAAGCCAGAAAGCTGTATCATGGTTTAGAGAGCAAAATGTATTACATGTAGGATAAATGTACAAAGAGAATATCTAAATGCAAGACTAGAAAAGCAGCATCAGATTTCTAGAACCATAACTTATTTATAAGTTTTAAAGGAACAAATATTTTTGTAAACATGCTGCCAAACATTTCATTAAATCAGAAATTTTCTTTAGACATGCAGGCTTTCTTGAATGTAGGTGTGTAAACACATCACCTGTTGTCCTGTTTTCAGTTAATGATAAGAATCAAAGAGAGGGAATCTATCCTTTGAAAATATCAGATTTTGAGGCATAGTAGATTGAACATCAAGCTTCAGCTCAGCAATCAGATATAATTGCTGGCTCTTTGGCTTACCAAATATGAATTGCAGAAAGAATATGTGGCTTGAATACAGGTATCAGTGACAGGATTGTGAAATTTCCTAGGACTCTGCTCACATAGCAAAAAGATATTATAATACTCGCTCTACGTGACATGTCATGTAATATTCAGTATCTTAGGAAATACTGTAATTGAAAGTTGTTTGTAAACTAAGTTCTATCCAGATGCAATTGATTATTATTGTGATACTTTCTATCAATAAGATATCATCATATCTCTTTGCATGCATGCATGCTGCATCACTTCAGTCATGTTCAACTCTTTGTGACTCCATGGACTGTAGCCCACCAGGCTCCTCTGTCCATGGGATTCTCCAGGCAAGAATATTGACGTGGCTTGTCATTTCCTTCTCCAAAAAGAAATCATGTGTCTTTACAAAGGCTTTATTAAACTATCTCATTATTTAAAGTGAAGTGTATTTACTATTATTGTTTGCCTCTATCCTAATGGTATTAGCTTAGTATTAGCTTTTCAGGGCTGCGGTAACAGAATACCACAAGTGGTGATAAAACAGAAATGTACTGTCTCAGCTCTGGAGGCTAGAAGTCTTCAGTCAAGGTGGCGATAGAGTCATATACCATCTGAAGCCTGGGGGTGAGACTCCTTCCCCACCTCATCTTGCTGCTGATATTCTCTAGCATTCTTGGTTCTTCTTGGTTTGTAGACACAATACCCAAGGACACATGACCCTTGACACATGACCATCTTCTCCTGTGTGTCTCTGTCTTTACATGGCATCTTTCTCTTCTTTTAAAGGCACCACTCACATTGGATTAGGGCCTACTCTACTGACCTCAGGGTCCCAAGGTGGCTCAGTGGTAAAGATTCTGCCTGCAATGCAGGGGACACAGGAGATGCGGGTTCGATCCCTGGGTCAGGAAGATTCCCCTGGAGTAGGAACTGGCAACCCACTCCAGTATTCTTGCCTGAAAAATTCCATGGACAGACAGGCCTGGCAGGCCATAGTCCATAGGGTCGCAAAAAGCAGGATACAACTGAGCACATGTGTGCATGCACTAATGACCTCATCTCATTTTGATCATATCTGCAAAGATCCTACATTTATTTTTTATTTACTGGTTTATTTTTGACCAAACTGTGAAGCATGTAGGATCTTAGTTCTCTGACTAGGGATCAAACCCTTGCTTCCTGAACTTAAGGGATGAAGCTTTAAACACTGGACTGCCAGAGGAAGTCTTCCTATTTTTAAACAAGTTCACAGTCACAGTTATAGGCATTAAGACGTCAATACGCTATTCTTTCCAGTGGATATCATTCAATGTTTTTAACATTAGTGAATTCAAAAGAGGTAAGCATATGCATACAGGGTACTACATACATAATATAGAAGTTTATGGCTTTTTTTCAGTATTTATTTAGTATTCTATATGTACAGAAGACAACATGTATCCTTTGATGCACAAAATGTAAAATATCTGCATAAAACAATAATTTTAAACAAGTATTATAGGACAAAAATATATATTAATGAAAGGTCATTAATGAATGTACTATATAAAATACTGTATATTAATGAACTTTTTTCTGTTATAAAGCAAATAATAGAATAGGTTAAGCAAGTAAGAGATCAGGTAGAACGTGACATTAGATTTGTAATAATTTGACTAAGGAAGACTGCACATCATGAAACAGGAAAAGTTAAGAGAATAAAATAATTATAGTGCTTCAGGGAAAATCAAGGCACTAACTCACAGGAAGTTATTTAAACATAAACATTGGAAATACATTCAGGTAAGTTAGAGTTAATCCAATAAAATGGGGTAAAATTTTGAACTTGATTTCAGAAGCACCTGGAGTCATTATAGAAACTACTAGAGGACCATAGCATGAAGCAAAATTTCAGGGACAGAACGTCAAAGAAGGAGGCTATCCCATTAATTTGGTTCTACATGCTTCTAGGAGAACATATGCCTGCAAACTGTGTGCTGAGGTTTTCTGAAACACAACAGTAAACTCACAGAGGGAAGCACCCCAGGGTATTTTAAATTTCAAGAGAAACACTGGGACATCTGTAAGAAATCCAACAATCTACTAGTCTTAGGAGATTTAGACATTTTTTTAAATGAAAATAACTATTAGGTTTTGGGCCTAGGGCAACTGTAAAAAAATTACTGAAATATCTATATAGTCATGAGCCCAAATAGTCTAGAAACCTCTATTTTATTAATTAATGAATGTATTTGCACTTTTTGATCTGAAGCTCTATACAATTTTATACACTCAGATATTTCCATTGTCTTCAATTAGATCCTTCTTGATTATAAACCAACTTTGTTGTTGTTGTTGTTGCTCTGGCATAAAACTAGTTAAATTCTTTTGGTTTTCTTGTGATGTTTTTATAGCAAAGACTAGAGAAAGGACATTTTGCCCAAATGCAGTAATCTCTACTTTTCCTTTAACAAATATTAGTCTCCTATTTTCAGGTCTTTATTTTGCTAAGATAAATTTCAACATTACTGTTGCTACGTTCATATTTTAACTTTTTTCCATTAGCTCTCAATTTTCTAGTTTAGTGTACACACAGTCATTCATCAGTAGCCTTAGCAGGAGATTCCAGGGCCTCCTGCAGATACTACAGTCTGAAGATGCTCAAGGAACTTGTATAAAATGGTGCAGTATTTGCATATAATATATACAAATCCTTTGCATGATATGCTGTAAATATTATGCCTTATGTGTGCATGCTCAGTTGTGTTTGACTCTTTGTGACTCCATGGAGTATATCCTGCCAGGCTCTATCTGTGAAATTTTCCAGGCAAGAATATTGGATGGTTTGTCATTTTCTCCTCCAAGGGATCTTCCCAACCCAGGGATCAAATCTATATCTCTTGCAAATCATGCATTGGCAGGCAGATTCTTTACCACTGTACCACCTGTCAAGCCCTAAATACTTTATACATTAAATTATCTCTAGATTATTTAAAATAGTTAATACAATATAAATATTATGAAATAGCTATAAACAGTGTAATTGCCATATAAATGATTGCTGGCATGTGGCAAATTTGCTTTGCTTCTTAAAAAATTCTGGGATTTTATTTTTAATATTTTTGATCTGTGGTTGGTTGGATTTGCAGACACAGAACCTACCAGATAGAGGGTTAACTATATTACATACAGCTATTGAATCCATTTGATTACTGAGTCAACTCTAACAAACATGCTTATGTTAGTAAATGAAAGCACATACGATAAACAGATGTTGATTAATGATCTAGAAGTGCATCTTCACAGTATGTTTTAGGGATGAAATATACATCCAGTCTTTAAAAATTGCTGTTGACTCCAAAATCAATGACAGTCTGTCTAAATGAGTTTGCATAAATAAAAGTAGGAACCTGAGGATAAATAATCAGAACTCAGGATAGATTTCAACTATGATTCCTTGTACATTATGACATATTGAAATATGTCCCTATTACTTCCCTTCTTTCCATTAGTAATGTATCTTTCCAAATGTAGGTTCTTAAATGATTATCCATAACATTTAAAGATGCCAAAAGAACAACAAACATCAATAGTCTTGCCCCAACATACCTAGTAGCATCTTTTCCACACTTCTCCTGTATATGGAGCTCAAACTAAAATCAAGTTGAAATATTTATTTTTCTCAGTGCACGCCAACTTCAGTTCAGTTGTATTAATACTTTCATTTACAATGTTCTCGATTTCTGGAATGCCCCTCTGATATTTGCCAATGCTCAGTCCTGCCCCAGATCCCTTGACTTCAGAAGGACCAGCTCTGGCCTTAAGCCAGGGCAGAGAGGATGAGAGGTTCATGAAGCTCAGGAGATGTGTTCAATAGGGTTTGATACCACACATCTAGACCATATAGATGCTAATAGGACAATAGAAAGGATAAAGACTCTCAAGGTCAGCTGAATTTGCTGAAGAGAAGATCAGTGAACTCTTGGTTTAGACAGAAATTCTAATTACACATTACAAGATGAAATTACTAAATAACAAATACCCTAACAACATCCAAGTGAACTTTAATCCTTACAATATCTCTGTGCTATAAGTTTGATGATTATACTCATTGTATGTAAGAAAACAGAAACACAAAATTTTATAAAACTTGCATAAGCTATACATGGATTTTCATCCAGGAAGTATGACTCTCTAGTAAAAAACTCCTAAGTAATGGGGTCACTAAGCAAATAAGACTTAGCAAACTAGAAATATAGATCTCTGTGTCCTCATTTGGCAGGAGCATAAAGTAGCAGGACAAATGTAAGGAAAAGAAACAAGTTCATAAAACAGGAAAGAGTACAAAATATTATACTTCCTAGAACTGAGATTTAACCTACCTATTTTGGTTTCCAAGAATTATGGAGATTTTTTTTTTCCCCCAATATAGTGCCTGCCAACTATATAATTAGGAGAATGATTCGAGAAACAAATGACTTGAATTCCATGCTTATTCCTTTAATGGAGGAACTTGAAAGTAACTAGAATTTACAATTTTCTGACACCTCTTTCAGCCATTTGATTTCCTTATAGCCATTTATTACCGTGTTTAATTTTTTTTTATCTCACAACTAGATATACTATGCAAATTAAGTGAAATATCACTTAAGCTTCCCACATTTGCCAAAACAGCTCTTACATTAATAGTATTTCCCCGAGATTTATTCTGACTACCTAAGTCGTTGCTGTTGGTTGTTTTAGCCGCTAAGTCATGTCTGACTCTTTTGTGACTCCATGGACTGTAGCCCTCCAGGCTCCTCCTTTGATGGCCATTGAGTGAAAGCTATATATCACATAATGTAAGAAATCTTCCTTGTGATTTCTGGATGAGAAAATTACGGACTTTACCAAACTTTTATTTGAATGATAAAAATCATTTTTTTCCAGGGAAGGATTTTCAACTCCTTTTATATTAAGCCTTTATACAACAGTGTACCTTTTCTGTATCTGCTTTGTTTTTTTTTTTTTTGAAATTGCAGAAGTTCCACTGTCACAGAAGATAAATTGAGGTGTCTTTTAACCAGGCCCTTCTGACTTTCAGATTCTTTAAAACCTAGTTCTAATTGTGAATATATAAAATTACCTTGGCAGATAGTTGCCTCACTCTTGTTTTAAGAAATATAGGTCAAGTATTTAATCATCAAACAACCACAGGTATTTAACAGGCTCATATTTTTCATGATAATAGAAAAGCCTAGGGTTATTTTGTAGTGGAGCAGGTTATATTACTCCTAGTTGAAGGAACTATGAGTGCTATTTTATTCAGAATATTTGAATTCCTGATGGGAGGGGACCCTTATATCTGAATACTCATATTATTTTTATATTTTGGGGTCTCAACTCAAATTTATAACCTAAGTGTATTGTTAATAGTTACATGAGTTTATGCTACTAAACTTGGATTTTAGTTAGGCAGAATTCTGGATTTCCTTTTCCCTCTTAATTTCAAGCTTTTATTTATTACAAAATCAATTTGTGCTGGATAAGCCATCATTAATATTGATTTGCTATTTTCTGCTACATATATTCTATTCACATGTCTTTTGGTTAAAACTTTGCTGACATAATGAAATGCATTATTTTTAATTAAAAAACAAAAAGTGTTTCTCTTTTTATTGGTTTGATGAATGCTTCAAATTATGATATAAAACCTTGCCAAAAATTTCCCATTGTCATTTTATCTTTTCTAATTTGCAAGAGTTTGTTTCAAAATTATTTTAAAGCATTGACTGAGAAATTCACAAATGTTTTTGAATATTCTGTTGTGTCACAAACATTCACTCTAATTTGCGACCCGTGGATTGTAGCTCTCAGGCTCTTCTGTCCATAAGATTGTCTAGATGAGAATACTAGAGTGGGTAGCTATTTCCTTCTCCAGGGGATCTTACTGACCCAGGGATAGAACCCTGGTCTCTTGAATTGCAGGCAGATTCTTTACCATCTAAGCTACCAGTGAAGCCCAATATATAAACATACATGCATCTATGTCCTTGCTCTGACTGTGTTCGCTCCTACTGTCCTCCTCGCTCCCTGTCTTCAGCCCCACAATGCACTTATAGTCAATTAACATGGAAAGTAAAGAATACTCCAGTATTGCCTGGGAGATCCCATGGAGAGTAAAGAGCTTTGGGAACTTCCCTGGTGGTCCAGAGGCTAAGACTCTGCTCCTGATACAGAGGGCCCAGGTTCCATCCCTGCTCAGGAAACTAGGGCCCACATGCAGCAACTGAAAGTTCACAGGCGGCAAGACTGGGGTTGTCACAGCCTAAATAAATAAATATTTAAAAAAGAAAATTAAAGCCCTTGCAAGAAGTCCTCTGTATGCTCAGAAGAAATCCTCTTCTATTGCAGTAGCACAACATTTTCTATTTTCTCATCTTCTTCAGGTTCTTGTTCAAATGTCATCTCATTTGTGAAATATTCCCTGTAAGTACTATTATAACATGTGGCCTTCCATGGTGGCTCAGTCAGGAAAAGAATCCACCTGTGATGCAGAATACTGCCTGTAATGCTGGAGACATGGGTTTGATTCCTAGGTTAGGAAGATCCCCTGGAGAAGGAAATGGCAACCCACGCCAGTATTCTTGCCTGGGAAATCCCATGGACAGAGGAGCCTGGTGGGCTACAGTAATTGGGGTCACAAGAGTCAGACACAACTGAGCGACTAAACCACCACCATCACCACCACTATTATAGTACGTACCCTATAATTCACTGTCTACCCCCTTACTTTATGTAATTTTTCCTTCGCAGCTTCTCTCACCTCATCTGACATACTGTTTTCCACAACTAGAAAGCAGTTTCCACTAAGGAACAATGCTGACTTTGTTCTGTTCTGTATTGTATTCCCACACCTAGGAAAAATGTCTGGAACATGTTAGACAATAAATATTTGATAAGTAAGTAGATACATATGTTATCAACCTATGTTGATCACAGATTTCTGTGTCAGGAAACTAGTAAGTAAAAGAGATGATTTAGATACTATCAGCAGTAGCTTGTTAATATCAACACTGTGATGACCACCACCACCATACTCTACCCAAAGACACACACACACACACACATCGTGTCCTGAGCTGTAGAAACTCATAGTTTCACTCTAGTACCTACGAGTGGAGTACACAAGATGTTTGGTAGGGCTTGGCATGGGTTTTCCATAAAGAATGATGAGCAGATAGAAACTTGGGGTTAAGTGCTTACTCCTCTCATGGAGAATTACAGAAGCAGCAGGGGTTCACTGGGATTGCCTGTGATGTCAAGGGCAGAGAAGCAGTGGTATGGACAACAAGCATATGGTGAATAAAGAAGGAGTGAAGTTTCTATGAGCAAAATGGATGCCTCCTGCAGATGGCAGAGCCTGAGCCACCCTGAAAGGCATTTGCTCACTAGGGCAAGAGTGTTTGTGAAGTGGAAATTAGGTGTGAAATGGAAAGTTTTACACTAGAGTGGAGGGGACTTGGAGAGATCTGAAAGTAAGTAGCCATTACCTTAGAGAAATATTCTAACTGTAAATAAATGGAAGGCTATGGGATCTATCCATGGTCCTACCGAGGGAAGGTCAGTGATATGACAGGACACACTTGTAAGGAAGTGATAGGAGAAAAAATAAAGGCACTGAGATCTTTTGGATTTGAACAAGTGCAATAAATCCTTATTTATGTATGTTACATATCTTAAATAAAAAAACCATTTGAGTCTGAAATTTCTTTTTAAAAAGACAAGACAGCAAATGTGAAGAAAAAGTGCAAGAGCCACTTACACATATACACAAACACACTGGCCTTTGGAAAGCAAAAATCTGATACTTGAAAAAATATCTTTAGATTTATTCAAACCATTAAAAGAACTATTTTAGGTGAAAGTGTGTAAAACAGCAATTGGAATTAGCTGTCACTGTTAGGAATAAGAATCAAATTATATTTCACAATCAAAGCTTTAGCTGTATAGTAATCTTGACTGATTATTATAATTAAAAGCAAATGAACAATATGTTAACTTCATGAATATAGTGTTAGTTAAAATAAATCACTTCTATATTGATGTGACTGATGTCATAGATACATTGCAACTAGAACATTTCTTCCTTGATATAGTTGATGGAAGATTTTTCAACAGTGAAGCAATTATTTTAAGTAAAATTCTGTTTAAAAGCAGAAAAAAATAGAACTCTAAAATAGATCTTCTACTATAACTTCTTTCAAAACATTAGATTTTTTTCTTATTATTTAAATTAGACTCTTAGAAAACTAAGAAATAAATATCAGACATATAACTATTTATAGCTCCTTAAATAACTATAACAAATCATAAGTTGTTGTAAGTGGGAGAATTATTTACTACCATAAGCTAAAAGTATATTGAAGCTACTGAATATATATAAAGTATTATGGTGGTGTCAGTAGAGGAGACATATTTTATATGAGTTTTATTGAACTATAGTTACAGAGTTGGTTAAACTTTTTAAAATTGTATTAAGAATACATGTTGAGATGTATTCAGTAAGTTTAATTAATAGAAACTTACATCCCTATCTATACTTAATTTTTTCACCTATTTTATAATTTTTTCAGTAGATTCTACTTCTACAGATGGTAATGAAAAACTAGAAACATTACATAATTTACACTAAGTTAGATGCTAGTCCTAAGGCAGTTGTTTCAATAAGAAATCAAAATTAGCATATCTCTATTTTTATTTTTTAAACCACTCATTCAATTTTCATATTCAATGCACAGAAAGTTAAATTTGCCAAGTATATATGCATGTTTAATATTTATTTTTGATACTAAATTAATCTAAAAATTGTATCTCTAAAACATCTAATATGTAAAGGTACTGTCACATATGCTTTGAATACTACAAAATTATTAATTCATTCTGAAATGATTCCTCAATAAAATTATAATGCTAGTGGAGAGACAAGTTATCCACATACCAAATTAAAAAGTACAATATAAATAATGCAAATATTTGAAAATGTTTGAAGTTCCAAAAGTAAGGTAGTGGATGATATTCTATTTGTGAATATATTTTATGAAGAAATCATAAAATATTTCAAGTATAGTAAAACAGTGTTTTGTTTTGTTTTTTCCATTTGAGACCTCCTTGGAATATGTACCTTCTTTAAATGCCTCTTCTCCCTGGAGGTGCTTCTGGTTCCCATTATTTACTAACTTGTTAAATTGCTTATGAGCTTCCCTGTTGACTCTGATGGTAAAAAAAAATTCGTCTGCAATGTGGGAGACCTGGGTTCGATCCCTGGGTTAGGCAGATCCCCTGGAGAAGGGAACAACTACCCACTCTGGTATTCTTGCCTGGAGAATCCCACGGACAGGGAATCCGGCAGGCTGCTAGTCCACAGGGTTATACTATCTCTCTTCTGAATAATCAAACTTCCTCATCACTAGCAATTTGATGGTTTCTCTGGAGCATGAGACTCTCCGTGTCAAAAAATAAACACATAAAATAAGTATTTTCAAAAAAAAAAAAAATAAGTATTTTCTTCCTTTTGCACCATCTCTAGCCACCACCATCTGTCTCATCACCTCAAAGAGTATTTTACTTTTATATATGTAATGCCACATTTACTGTCTAACTACTCTGACTCCTGCCCTCAGAACCCACTGAAACTGTTCCATATAAATTTACTACCTACTTGGTCAACCTGGCACTTTATCACGTGATGTCTCTATCTTCTCTCCCACACTGATCACACTCTTTAATGTTCTCTGATGCCCACTCTCAGTCATTCTCCTGATTTTAACTGCACTATCTCCACCACACTTCTCCATACACACACACATAAACACACTTTTTTCACTAACCTCTAAGAGGATGAAACTATTCTGTTTAACTCACCAGCTAAACATAAGCAGCTGGCAAGGTCTCGCCCACTCCAATACTTCCCAGGCAACTGTTCTCTCACTCATTTATTTTCTAATTTCTAATCTCTTGACCCAATTCCTTTCTCCATTCATACCAGATCCTCCCATTTTCACCTTTTTCATCCCATTCAAATCTCATAACTGGTGAGATCCAAGCCCACTTTTAGTGATATAATCAACATATATGTCCTCCCTCTCCCTTTCATGACCCTCAATGTTGTCAATATTCTATATACATGTCTTCTACATCTAAGCTTATAGAAAGATACTAATAATTTATAGGTATAGATAATTTATAAAAACCACTCAGACTCATAGAGGATCTGTTTGCAGTTATGTTTTTTCATAACATCTTGGATTTCAAAACAGTGCTGAAATCTTCTCTTCCCCTAGAAAGATTTCTGACCAATACTCTCAGGGCATATGTCAGCATTCTTTTACTTTCCACAATGTCTTAATCCACCTTGTGTTCATACATGACCAGCATGTGACTAAGCTCCTACCTCATTAAGACAATAAAAGTCATGGTACAAAAATCAATCCTCACTCAGCTCATAAAAATTCATGTCTATCTAATCTTTGTTTCCTCCATCCTATATTCTTTTTATAATTGGTTATTCCACTAGATTACAAGCCATTTTTATTCACATCTCAGAAATCTAAAAAACATTTTTTCTATAAGTTAAATTTCTACTCTACTAGCCTCTTCCTCTCAATATGTTCCTCTGAATATGTTTCAACATATTCAGATCTCTCTCATCAAAAGTAGCAAAGCAAATACAAAATATTCTGAGTCCTATTTTCCTTTCAATTTTTCCCTTCTTGGCCACAGACATCATTCTTTGCATTTCATCCCCAGCTTTATTCCTCAGCTCATTGTAGGCTAACTAAATGTCCTTACAATTCAGTTGGCATTTCTTTTCTAAGACCATCAAACTGATTTCTTTATGGTAAAGGTAGAGTGTATCAAGACATGCCATGGCTTTCTGCAATGTTTGATGGTAGTGATCTAATTTTCTTATTGGAAATATTCTGAATTTGTCTCAATATCAAAATGTGTGTTTTGTATCATTTTCCTTCTACCTTTTGGTCATTTCTTGTTGACCTCTTAAATTCATCTTTTTACAAACCCTGTCTCCTGTTATCATGATGTCACATCACCTCTCTCCTCAACCAAGAACATTTCTTTTGACTAGGAAAAAAAAATTTTTTTTCAAAGTAGAAGAAAAGTGGCCAGTGGTGAATTCATGGTTTTGAATGCTTTCAAAATGCTCTTTTTGACAGAAGAATGGCCACCTGTCTTCCTCACTAGCTGTGTAGTTACAGTTTTTCATGTAAGACATATACTTGCTTAAGGAAGCTTTGCTTTTGCTCAGGCTCTAAGCTGTGTCTGACTCTTTACAACCCCACGAACAGCAGCATGCCAGGCGCCCCTGTCCTTCACTATGTTCTGCTCATTAGGTCAGTTCATTTTCATGTAAGTTCCTAACTAGACTGATAAATTGATAGTAGATCAATATTCTTTTTATTCCCAAATGTTAAGGTCTTTTTAAATTATTATTTTTTTGTCATATGAGAATGTCAGTGGAATGGGAGTATGGTAAAGAATAAACCTGGGATGTATTAACAAGGCTACTAAGACACTGACATTTTATTTATAAGCATATAAAATCAGATTGTTGATTAAAATGTTAGACCAGAATTTAGAATCACATGTGGTTCTTACGATTGCATTGTGAACCTCACATAAACCTCATCTAGGCAATTTATTGTTCTGTTTTATTGAATATTCTCAATAACCACCAAACCCGAAAACCCTAACCAAAGATACATGCTGATTATGAATGGCACATTGAAAAAAATCTACTTCCCAAACTCTTCTATTTAAGACCAGAGGTTATTTCAGCTACAAAACGAAGCTCGGAAGTCACTAATATTTGCTCTATTTAGATACTTTTCAGTACCATTAAAAAAAGTTCTGTATTTTGGTCAAATATTTTTTTAAGTATTATCCTCTATCAACACAATAATTTTTTTTTCTATTTCTGTAACTTTATCTTGTTTCTTATCAATAATATACAAAACTGACTTACTAAGTTATAATTAACCACTTTCATTTTTAATTCAGTAAAAGTTTTTGTTTTTTCTTATTTTATTTCCAACTGTTTTCTCTTTGGATGAGCTTTTTCCTCTCTTCACTATGTATATTTTTGTATGGTTGCATTTCTGGGCAAGAGGCCCAGTTGGTATAAATTTTGTCTTTTCTTCATATAGTATCCCAGATTCTGTTTGGAGAGAAGCATTATAAATTAATAATTGACTACAGTGTTACTCCCATTATTTATTTTCTATAGAATTTAGAACATTGTGCTCACTTCGGCAGCACATATACTAAAATTGGAACGATACAGAGAAGATTAGCATGGCCCCTGCGCAAGGATGACACGCAAATTCGTGAAGCGTTCCATATTTAAAAAAAAAAAAAGAATTTAGAACATTAAGGTGTATTATTTGCAGTACTCAGCCATGAAGAAGGCCACAGCTTGGTTAGTTTCCATGAATTGCAGTAATTAACATATATATATATATATATATTTTTTTTTTTTTTCTCTTTAGTATATTAGTCATACCCCTAATATCTTTTAGGAAAATGAAATAGAACTGGCAAGTTTTTTTTTTCCCTAAATTTATCATGAATGATAGTTCTTAATGATCTATGTTGCATAATGTTCCTTTCATTAGAAATAGTACCTTATATTTATTTATATTCTAATAATTATATGTGCATAATAGAAAGTTCTTTGTGGATCAGTGTGGGACACAGATATATCAATTATACTGGGAATCAGGGCACCTGATCTTCATCATTTACTAAGGTGTTGAAAACAGTGGAAACAATGTCAGACTTTATTTTTCTGGGCTCCAAAATCACTGCAGATGGTGAATGCAGCCATGAAATTAAAAGACGCTTACTCCTTGGAAGGAAAGTTATGACCAACCTAGACAACATATTAAAAAGCAGAGACATTACTTTGCCGACAAAGGTCCGTCTAGTCAAGGCTATGATTTTTCCAGTGGTCATGTATGGATGTGAGAGTTGGACTATAAAGAAAGCTGAGCACCGAAGAATTGATGCTTTTGAACTGTGGTGTTGGAGAAGACTCTTGAGAGTCCCTTGGACTGCAAGGAGGTCCAACCAGTCCATCCTAAAGGAGATAAGTCCTGGGTGTTCATTGGAAAGACTGATGCTGAAGCTGAAACTCCAATACTTTGGCCACCTGATGCGAAGAGCTGACTCATTTGAAAAGACCCTAATGCTGGGAAAGATTGAAGGCAGGAGGAGAAGGGGACGACAGAGGATGAGATGGTTGGATGGCATCACCAACTCAATGGAATAGGTTTGGGTGGACTCTGGGAGTTGGTGATGGACAGGGAGGCCTGGTGTGCTGCAGTTCATGGGGTCACAAAGAGTCAGACATGACTGAGTGACTGAACTGAACTGAAAAACTCTAACAAAAACGGAATTGATGACTCTAGGCTATAAGATATTGGTAACAAATTAAAATACCTTCTCAAAATCAAATATCCCCTATTCTTTTAATGTTCAATTCAAAAGTGATTTGATATATCTACTTCTGGGATGAGAAAAGCTGAAATTCCTAACATGGGAATTTATTATCGTCTAAACCATCTGGTTGGTAACAAAAATAAACTATTTTTCTGAGATTTATGACCATCTATCTTATTAAACCCAGTAATGCACTTAGCTATTAGTTTCCTTAGTGATTCAGATGGCAAAAAATCTGCCTATAATGCAGGAGACTCAGGTTCAAACCCAGGGTTTGGAAGATACCCTGGAAAAGGAAATGGCAACTCACTCCAATATTCTTGCCTGGAGAATTCCAGGCACAGAGGAGCCTGAGGGAGTTGCAAAGAGTAGGACATGGCTGAGGTACTAACACTAACATATTTGTTACTACTAGATCTTTCTTGATATGCCTGCATGTCATTTATATGCCTTCAGTTCATATATGTATGGGTTATTAATATTATTTGTGAAATTATGTTTTAATGATGTTCTACTTGATTCTTTAGGTTTACTCAATTTAATAAAGTGAATTTGATCATTTCATATGGTCTGGGAATTAGTTGCCTTATTTTCTATTACACACAGTTTACCTGGAATCTAACAAAGCAAAGGCTATCAAAATTCACCTCATTTCTCTTAACAGGTAGAGAATAAAATAGTACTAGCAGTCAAAAGCTTTCTTGAGACATTATCCTGATTAGACAAATGTGATAAAAACATACTCAGAGAAGGAAAAAGAGTAGAAAAACTATGGATGTTAAAACATTGTGACTCACATGAAATGATGGTTCAATATACAGAGCAAGAGATTTGTGTATCAAGTGTAACAAGTGATCTACGTTTATGCTCAGGTGGGATACTGGTTTTGGTGGTCATGATAGTGAATCCCGTTCATCTATGAGCACTGCAGGGATGTGTTGAAAACTCTTTTATGTATAAAATCTCACCTATACACAAAAATTTTAAACCAAAATTATATAGCAACTGATGAATTTTAAAACTGAATAACATAAAAAATATAAAAATTGAACTTTAGGTGTGTTGGTCCCCCCTAGGGGTTACTGAGTGCTCAAAATTCAGTGAAAATTGATAAAGGGCCAAAAAGTCCATTCTTATTACTTTAGAAATCACTTGACAATCCCATTAATTTACAAATTTTGATATAAGGCCTAGAGACATTAGGTAGTCTGCAAGATTAAAATGCTGCATGATAACAGAAAGAGTTGTTCTGATTTCCAGATAATGCTGATTGAGAATAAATAAAAAATGTAGCTTATTTGTTTGTTTCAAGTTAAAACAAAAAAACATTTTTCAATATCTTAATTTAATGTCTATAAATACATTACAAAAATTAAAATTATAATCATAGCAGTGACTTCTTAAGCATCAATAGATTTCTATTTTTAAAAATGAATGGGTCCTAGAATATAAATGGAAAAATAAAAATATACTAGCTTTATAACAGTAAACATTTAAACTCTTCTTTAAGTTTGTTTTGCCAAATATAAAGGCAAAAGCTTTTCTGTCCTTAAGACTAAATAGTCAAACAAACAAAGCAATTCTAAAATGATTTTATTAAAATACATGAAAGGGTGTTTCATCTGTCATATTTCTTTTTCTTTTTAATAAAGAAAGCTGTATTGGTGCCCTTTGCATGCAGACTGGGACTAGGAGAAAAAGGCAATTTGAGGACTAAATTTGATGATTTTTCTTACTGTCATAAATGATCTATATGTTTCATTACTTTATGAACTTAAATCCTCAGGCAATGGGTTCTTGAACAGAGTTTAAGTCAAACCTACATATTTGAAATAAATATAACTATGTTACAAGTGCACCTATGATATGTTGAAAAATAAAGAAACAAAATCAGTCTCTCATTAACTTTAAATTATAGTTATTTGCTTTTCTCAAACCACCATTAAAGTTACATTCTGTTAGTTTAGAATATGCACCCAAAATTATTTTGAGATTGTTTATGCTTTGAGTAATTTCAGCAGTTCTGGGCCCATTGCCTAACCATCACAAGTCCATTTTTTTTCCCCTTTTGATATGTCATCTTGCTAAATAGGATATACTGCTGACCCTTGAAAATATAAGTGTTAGGGTGCTAATCCTCCACACAGTCAAAAATATGCTTACATTTTTATCACCCAGCTTTTTGAACGCACAAGTTTACATCTGCAGATTCAACCACCTGCCTGTGGATTGCTTAGTACTGTAGCACTTCATTATGAAAAGAAAAAAAAAAAAAAAAACGGCATGTAAGTATTGCTTAATCAAACTAGCAAAGAACATCTACAAAAGATGAACAATCATCATACTTAATGCAGAAAGACAAATGTTTTCTTTTTACCTTAAGATAAGGAAATACACAGGGATATCTATTCTCATCAATTCCTTCATTATTGTACAGGAGGTTCTTGTCAGGAAAATGAAATGAGGAAAAGAAAAAAAGTGCAAGCAAATTGGAAAGGAAGAAGTATAAGGTATTTCTTCACAGATAAAATAATCATCTATATAGGAAATCTGATTGAAACTATAAAAAGCAAATATACTTAGTTCAGTAAGATTGCAATTTATAAAAGCAGATACAAAGAAAATCAATTTGTCTGTATACTATCAACAAAGAATAAGAAAGTTAAATTAAAACATTATCAGTTATGACAAAGCAAAAATTTATGAAGCACTTAAGGTAAGCTGACAAAATATATGAAATATCTGCATAACAAAACTATGAAACAAAGACAAGGGTAATTAAAGTAGACCCAAATAAAATGAATGAAAGAAATATTCTGTTCACGGGTCAGAAGATGTGATACTTTTAAGATGTTTATTCTCCACAAATTCATTCATAGAATTATAATCATTCCAATTGAAATCCCAGTAAACTTTTTCATCGAAACTTATGAATTAAAATTAAAATTCACATAAAAGTGAGAAAGAACAACTAGAGTGGCCAATCAACAACAACAAAGGGGCCAAGAAATTAATAGAAAAAGGCTAATCCTGCAAGATGACTGAGCACATATGCACATAGCCCTGGCAACAATGATATTAGAAAAAAAATTGGGTCTACACCTTGCTCAGTTCAGTTCAATTCAGTCGCTCAGTTGTGTCTGACTCTGCGACCCCATGAACCGCAGCATGCCAGGCCTCCCTGTCCATCACCAACTCCCAGAGTCCACCCAAACCCATGTCCATTGAGTTGGTGATGCCATCCAACCATCTCATCCTCTGTCGTCCCCTTCTCCTCCTGCCTTCAATCTTTCCCAGCATCAGGGTCTTTTCCAATGAGTCAACTCTTCACATGAGGTGGCTAAAGTACTGGAGTTTCAGTTTCAGCATCAGTCCTTCCAATGAACACCCAGGACTTATCTCCTTTAGGATGGACTGGTTGGATCTTCCTGCAGTCCTAGGGACTCTCAAGAGTCTTTTCCTACACCTTGTACCATATACCAAAATCAACCCAGAGTGGACTACAGACCTAAACAGAAGAAATACCCTAAGCCTTTTAGAATAAAACGTAAGGTTAAAAAGTTCGTGATCTTGGATAATACAAAGATATATGAGATATGACATTAAAATCATATAATCTATATCCATACCTACCTATTTATCAAATTATCTATATTAAATATATGATAAAGACAAATGACAAAAAGATTAATTATTTGTAAATCATTTTTCTTGTAATTTATATTCTGAATATGTATAGAAATCTCAAACTCGATAAGGGAACAGGCTAAACAAAGTTGGGAAAACATTTAAACAAAAATTTCACCAAGAAAATATATGGAAGCAAATAAGCACCTGAAAATATGCTCAACAACATTAGTCCTAAGAGAAATAAAAAGTAAAACCACTAAATATTATTTAACCTCTATTAAAGTAGCTAAAACCAAAAGATCAATCATACCAAGTGTAGACAAGGATGACCCTGAATTCTCAAATACTAACGGTGAGAATGTAAAATTGCACAATCACTTTGCAAGACTAAATATATATTTACCATATAATATAGCCTTTCCACCCCTTTGCATTCACTCTAGAGAAAATAAAATATAGTCCTATACAAAGACTCTATATGATGTTCCTATCCACTTCATTTGCTTTAGCTAAAATCTGGAGACAAATCAAATACCTTTCAAAAGATGAATGGTAAAATAAAACCAGGGTATATATGGAATACTACTTGGCAATAAAAAAAGATTAGACTGGCGGTAAATGCTTCTATATGGATAAATATAAAGATAAAAATTCTTAATGAAAGAAGTTAGACAAAAACAGAACATATTATGTCATTCTGTTTACAAACATTCTAGATTATACAAAGTAATCTATAATACAGTGCCAGATAAAGAGATGGAAAGGCAGAGATGGTTATAAAAAGGGGATTACCAAATGGACAGAGGAACTTTTCCAGATACTAGTAATGTCAACTGCTTTATGTTGATAATTTTAACGTATGTATTTATTTCTAATTATATAAAATTTTATAGTCTAAGCAGATGTAGTTTTTAATGTCAATTATACCTCAACAATGTAGTTAAAATCATTTATAAGTAAGAATATGAAGATATTTAAAAATATTCCAAATATATCCTCCCATCATCCTTGCTTACATTTAAAGTCTCCTTAGATCTGGGTCTTATGAAATTAATATCTGGATATAATGATGTACACATGTTATTAGTTGAACATGTGTTAAGGAAAAAATAGAGAATATGGAATTCTTGAAAGGAGAATTTATTGTGTTAATTAGTCTTAAATAAAGTGGAAATATATATATATTAGAGAAAACATTATTCAAATATTTTAAATATATATTTGAATATGAGAAGGGAAAAATACAACACTACCATGATTGCTAATAGCAAAGAAAAAAAAAAGAAACAAAATAATTGTAGTATCCAAGTAGGGCTTCAATTTGTTAGATTTTTAAGATAATGAAGTTAACAAGGCAGTTAGCTTAAAATGTAAAATTAGTTAGTTGCCAACGAGAGAAATGTCTCAACATGATTTTGTATTCAAATTTTGTGTAAGAATCAACTGAGTCAGTATATATGGAAATTCTTTACACGATGAAAATAGTGGATAAATTAATTTTCTGTATTATTTAGAAGAATGCTTCATGCATAGGTGTTCACAAATGGTTATTGACTAGACTTATATATTACTAACTTTATAAATGACTCTCAAGTTTTTGATAATGTTCTTCTATTTTAAACCAATAGCCTGAACAGTTGCTAAATAGGCAGCAATCTTTGAATTTAATTTACAAGTTCAGAGGCAATTTACAATGTGGTAAGTTCCAAAGCAAAACACTAATAATGGTCTGTAATTATACTCTTTTCTACTTGAATCCATTTTAACATCTGTAAAGCTATGTTAAATCCATGCTGTCTTCTATCTCTGGAGGCTCTTCCCTGTGAAGGCTGAGGATGTGGAATCTATTAAGAGTTCTGTTAACTACTTTGTGATTTCCAAATGATTATTGCTATTTCATGCTGCTTGTTTAGAATAGAAAGATCTATTACATACTACTTTAAGAATAGGAAACTATTTTGCAAAAGTTTAATGACATAGAAAAACAAAATTGAGAGAGAGGAATTATAGAAAGGTTTACACAGTTAATCAAACAGTGAGACTAGGATCCATTATGGTTTTCTTATTTTTACCTTTTAGGTTTTCTTCTTTTATGTAAAATAAATAAATAAATAACAATCAAATTAGAAGACTTTCTGAATATTTTATTTACACTTGTTTTGAAAATCTGTAAACAAGTTTATGACATATGCACTCTACCTTTGGGTAATGAAAGTGAAAGTATTAGTTGCTCAGTCAGATCCAACTCTTTGCAACCCCATTGACTGTAGCCTGCCTGGCTCCTCTGTGCATGGGATTCTCCAGGCAAAAGTACTGGAGTGGGTAGTCTTTCCCTTCTCCAGAGGATCTTCCTAACCCAGGGATCAAACCCTGGTCTTCTACGTTACAGACAGACTCTTCACCATTTGAGCCCCAAATGATGACAAAAAAATGTTAAATAGAGATATCTTTATTGAGATATTTATATGTGTCAGGGATTGTATTATTAACTACTCAAAACCACCTTTGTTGTTTTCTCATTTGTTTTTGTAGATGATAAACATTTAGGTGTAATTTTCTATATCTTAATATCTCAAAAGTGCCAGAACTGAGATTTGACCCCAGGTCTCAGGTTTCTCTGAGCCCAGATTCCACATTTAAGCATATATCACTGCATTATGTCTGTCCTAAAAGTGGAGTGCCTGACCATGGTGTGAGTGTGTGATGTATGCTTTTCTTGCTGGCTGAGAGAGAGTTTAGGGATAAAGATTTACAGGTGCTTTGATGGCAAAAATGAGATCCTATCTACATAAAAATAATAACTCCTAACTCCTCAGAGACATATCTACATATTTCAAAAATATACAAATCATGCTTATTTAGAGGCACTGTTTAAACTCTCAATAAATAATTGTCATCTAAATCTGATATCTGAAAGATTAGTTAAGAAGATTGAGGAAGTTGAGGAAACGAAAGTTACAGATTTAGTCAAGGATATGGGCTTCCCAGGTGGCATTCGTGGTAAAGAACCCACCCACCAATGCAGGAGGAGACACACGGGTTTGATCCATGGGTGGGGGAGATCCCTTGGAGGAGGACATGGCCACCCACTCCAATATTTTTTCCTGGAGAATCCCACGGACAGAGGAACCTGGCAGACTACAGTCCATGGGGTCACAAAGAGTCAAACAAGACTGAGTGACTAAGAACAGCATCGCAGGCAGGTACATAGATAGGATAGATTCCATATACTAGAACTGTCTCAGTGAAAGCTCTAACTGCAAGTTACATAATAAATTTAGCTCCTGTTTGTACCAATTCACAGCAATAAAGCTATACAAAGGAATATTGGGGGACAATTACATTGTATACATCATCCAGATTTAACAATTATAAACATTTTGGCATATATGTTTTGTCTACATATTTTGAAGAACTCTTTTATCACAAATCCCAAATATAAAAAAAAGTCCTTCTAGATAGTAGGAAGCTTTAAAAAATACATTTTCTTACAGAATGAAAATAATGATAGCATTATTATAATTAATAAAATGCTGTCAATCTGTGCCATCTAAAACCCTGTCTAAATAGAAATATTTCTGTCTCCAACTATATTTCTACATTTTTGTTGTTTTGAACAGAATTCTGAGTCCAAAACCTGAACTTGATCGAGATATTCTTTTTAAGAAATTACAATTTAATGTTAATACCTAAATAAATCAGAACTCTAAATGAAATAATTATATCATCATTACAATAAACTCAATCATCATGCTTGTCACTGTAACCCGAACCAACGAAACTGTATTAGAGAAGCCTCAATTCAAGAACTGGGTCTTTGGAACCACAAACCCACTCGTACTTCTAATTATTAAATAATGATCCTAAGGCCTAGAAAGAGTACATTAATTACTCAAGATCATTCAGCTAACAGAGGTCAAAAACAAGAGCTGTCAGCAAAGCTTAGACCCCTGGACTCTCAGCTAAAGATTTTTTTACTGTGTTATTTAATTGAAAATGTATGATAAATGATTGAAATATTGAGCATTATACATCATTTAGGAATTTTACTCAATATAAATATCTCAAAAAAGTCGTCTTCAACATATGATTGAAAAAAGCAAGTAAATATAATTGACCATAATTGACAAGCAACATCCTTCCCAGGTGTTGCTCGTCATAAGGAACCTGCCTGCCAATGCAGGAGATATAAGAGACGCTGGTTGCTGATTTGATCCCTGGGTTGGGAAGATCCCCTAGGGAGGGCATGGCAACCCACTCCAGTATTCTTACCCGGAGAATCCCCTGGATAGAGGCGCCTGGCAGACTATAGTCCATAGGATCCCAAAGAGTCCAAAGAAACTAAAGCGACTTAGCATGCATGCAAGCAACATATAACAACCTTTGTTGATGGGTGTTGAATCTTGCATTTCAAATTCTGCTTTGCACGATCTAAACTAATATTTTCAGAATCAGACTGTCAGTCCAAGCCATGATACATAAAGTGAATGTGAGTGTTAGTCACTCAGTCCTGTCTCTTTGGGACCCCGTGGACTGTAGCCCGCCAGGCTCCTCTGTCCATGGAATTCTCCATGCAAGAAAACTGGAGTGGATTGCCATGCCCTCCTCTAGGGCTATGTCCCACCCAAGGACTGAAACCCCGGGCTCCTGCATTGCAGATAAAGCTATTCTTTACCATCTGAGCCACAAGTGAAGCCTGAATGATACACAGGTGTGCACCAGATACTTTTCTATTCAAAAAACTATCTCTGATATGGTTATGGATATGATTATGAGTTCTGCTAAGTGACCTTTAGACATCATCTGCATTCAGTATCCCGGGACCCTTGGGCCCATATTGGACTAGCTTCATCATTTTAATAGTGGAAAATAACAGTGAAAACATATTCAAAAAATTGACTGCTTTCACAGTGATAAAGATTTCCATTTTTAGTGTTTTTAAATTTAAGAAGTTGATTTAAGCACAAGGAAAGGACAGAATTTCTTATTTTGAAGAGGGTAAAAATGAAAATAATAAAGTTTACTTATGATGAAGAGATACAAATGTCATATTTCTTGACACCTTATGATTTTTAAAACTTCTGAAATTAAGGAAATTCATTGAATTTCTTTGAATTGTGATTTTACATAATGTACTACATTTTTATTAAATAAAGTTTGTTATTTATTTATTTATAAAGTACTTGTTTATAAAGTACTTTATTTATAAAGTATTTGTTATTTATTTATTTATAAAGTACTCTTCTCTGCATCCAACTTTTAAAATCAATGGGATAAATGAAAAACCAAGATAATTTCCCCAATCAAGGCCAGAAAAAAAAAAAAAAAGCTAACTGTGCTAAGCATCAGTTTGACATGGAGCTGCAAAACTTAAAAATCTTATGTTTTGTCTTGATATCATAGCAGGTGCCCAAAAGTTACATTAAATCAGAATAAATGGCCATTTGTTAGTAGATATGTCTTCAGCTTTCTACAATGGTTTTTCTTGTCCTTGCAACATAGGCTTAATAAATAAAACCTGCACTCACACTAAAATCAGTCCAAACTTTATTTTACCTTCTTACCAAAACAATCTGGATACACCATTTCTGCAATAATGTTGAAATAGTTGACATTATGTTGTAGTATATTCTAGTTTAAAACAAGTGCTGTTATGCCAAAAGAGATTCTAAAACATTTTTATATCCCCATAAATATGCCTGGATTTAAATCTCAAAACAAATGTGACCAAAAGAATTTATTTCTCTGAGGTAAAACAGAAATCACAACAATGGGAAGTTAAAAAGAACAGATGTCAAAAAAGCCTGTTAACATTTTAAAGAAAATTCTAAAATTATAGCCAGAAAACCTAAGTGACTGCCCACCTGATTTAGGTTGAGTTGTTTACTAAGTCTTACTCTGAAGAAATGGGGGTATTAATACCTACCTCATCAGATTATAAAAAACACTCAGCCATATAATAATCTACATTGCAGCCCTCTGCCTGGTACCTGATACTGTAATTATACAAAATTACTCAGGGATTAAATAACATGATTTAAGATGGGTCACAGACCCCTGTTTAAACACATCACACCACGCATTAAAAACATTTTGCACATAAAACACAATAAAAACCTACAAAGTCTGTTGTAGAACAGAAATCCTTGATATTGGAGTTGTTCCTTGGCTCTGAGTTTTAACTAAAGTATGGAATCAAATTTCAGAAGGGACTAATCACTATTTTTGATTCACAGACAAGACCCTAAGTAAAAAAGGGCACAGTAAAATCTAGATGTTATAGTAGTTGTTGTTTTAAGGAATGATGGAGTGGCTGATGGTGAACCAGAGAATCACCATCAACATTTGAGAAACAGCAGCAGTATATGAAATTTTGTAAAATACACATAGATTTGTAAAAGTGGTATTAAATACAAAATGTGGTAGAGCCAAATTACAGTTGCTTACAACATGACTTGGTCATGGGTTAATTTTATAGAATATCAAATTAAACACATAGCAATTAAATGAGAAGATGTGCACAGAGGTTATGTTATTATTATTATTATTATTTTGTAAATTTACCTCATAAAAATCCTGTCTTAGGTTTTGCAAACTATATTCAGGTGACTATTCATTATTTGTGTGCACCAATTATTGCATACTGTAATTAGGAAACCATTTATAAATGCAGCTGTGTTTTCTAACTGATCCATATTTCAGTATGATTTTTTTCTATCCCTTTGTTGTTGTTTTTTTAATATACTTAAAACCCTTTATTGTTATAGATCTATGGAGAATTTGATGAAATGTATGCAAACTCTAGGCAAAAAGAAACAAAAATTTTGAAGGGATTTGAAATAGGGGTTCTAGTATTTTACTTAAAGGGAAGCAGGAAGTTAAAACATAAATCGACAGTTGGAAAGAAACCAATAATTCTAAATACCAGTGAGCCTCAAGCATGGTACATATCTGACTGAATATAACTATATCCATTACTGATGGGTAAGAGCAAAGGATTGGTGCAGAAGGACCCACAATCAAGCTAGGTTTAGTGTCCTCATCAATAAAATGGAGACAGTTGCATTTGCTAAATAATAAATGCGATTGTGTATCCAAATCACTTAGTAAATGGCTTGGACTGGGCATCTAATAATTTACACACATAACGTTAAAGTATCCAGTATTTGGGAATTTTTCTTTTTCTAATTAAGGAAATGTCATATGATAGGTTAACCAGCTACCATACACTCAGCTGTTCTTCTTGTGCTCAGCCTAGCCCCCCCAGCGTCCTTCTGGTTTTCTCCCCTTCCTCTCATCTACCAGAGTGATGTCAATCACAATTCATTTCTTCTCAGTTAATGCCTTTAAAACCATCCAGCCTAAGAAGTGGCTAATCTAATAAACTAGTTCATGCTAATGAGTCTAGTCAAGATGTTCCTCCATCATCTCTCACCACATCTCTGTCCTCTGATACTCCTTTGTGTATTTTAGGAGCCATGCTCTATTAAACCAGCTCTTCATCATTTTTCCCTTAGTTCAATTCAATTAATATTTACTAATCTATCATATGTGAAGAATGTGATTTACCCAGAGGGGAGGTAATTTCAATCGAAGATGAAAGGTAGAATATAAATGCAAGTAAGTTATGGATACAACTTCTCAATACAGTTAGTTAACTATTGTGAAGACAGACTTGGTAAGAGAATTGGCATTCTGTGAGAGATGAAGCAAAGACATTCTGGGGGGAAAGGAAAGTTTTAGTAGTTTAAGTCTCGGCTTTTAGCCATTATTACTTAATAATAGTAGAGATTGGTAGATAAAAGCAAAAGGGAAAATTGAATTAAAATGAAAAGTGATACAGTATTTAGAAACAAGGAAATATTTGAGAATAATTGCAGTTAAAGAAGATATTATACTTCAAAAGATTCATTCATTTTTTTCAAATATGTAATTAATTCACTCAGTAACAAAGCAATGATGATTATTTTGTTATCTCCCAAGAAAATATAATTCTTTATTATATACACAAAATGCTTCTTCTCTGATTAATGTAAATTGTGTGATCACTGAATTAAACAATATTTCTTAGAAGGTTTTTTTTTTTTTTTTCTTACGAAGTTGAAGATTTGGTGAGATTTAAATAGTGAAGAGATGGATTTAATGCTTCCTGGTTGAAGGATATTTCTTCAGTGAGATGTGTCAAATAGATGACATTGTTAAGTAAGTGAAAAGGGATAAATGTTTGACTTTAAGCAACATGGATAACGCTGTTCATCAACAAATGTGAAAGAAACTCGAGAGTACATAATAATATGCTTCCTTATGAACCGTCAATTTGCTTCCATCCTCCAGAGGATAGACAGTGCTCATAAATCTGCCATGCCTACATGACAAGAGAAAAGCATTCAACCTAGGGAAATAAGCGCGCGTTCTCCTTGCCGTGGCCTCTAATATCCAACCAAATGGAAGCACAAGCAGTGACCCTATTGAGGGCCCCTTTTCTCTTTAGTAGGGTAGTCCCTAGTTTTCAGAATTACCTCCACACAACCTAATGACTGCAACTGAAACCAGAGTGTTTACCAGTTTAACCAACCCAGACAAGCACCAATCCCAGGAGACCTTCTGTAGATATAGGCCCCCTGCTGATTGTTTGGCCTCATTTGACTGTAAGTTTTACTCCTCCGTACTTAAACGTGTGAGCAAACTTTGAACTCAATATAATTATTTTTTATATTACATTCTCTTATACTTGAAAATACCTGTCTAAAGTCCTATAAAATCATGCCATTTCTATTTTATCCACAGTTCTCCTCTCAAGGATTGTAGTAATCATACCTATATCATAGCAAAGCTTTAAGGAGTAAATAAGTTTATAAACACCAATCAATGGGATTCTAGCAATCAATTCAATCAATTCAATTCAATACTAGCAATTTGTAAGATGTAGTCATATTAATGACTATAAAAGTATACTGTCTATTGTGTGTTTATATCAGAGAGTTATGCAATTTATTTGGTTTCTTTATGTAATTATATAAGGAATACTAATAAGAAAGTACACGAAAACAAATAAACAGAAAAATCTGAAACTAAGTATAACAGATTATATAAACTGTATGAAGTAATATTTATAGAAATTTATAGAATAGGACTATGTAGTACTCACATTTTTGAGATGATAAAAGCAATGAATAAATATTAAGTAACTTAAGTAAAGATGCATTATGTGATTTTTGTAAAAGATAAGGATAATCTATTGAAAATGATGTGAGATAAGCTTTGAGTGTCAATATGCATAAATCATGTACTCACATGAACTTCACTTAAATATAGAAAATTTTATTATTCAATTTTCTATCAAAGTTGAAATATATTTTTCTAAATTACAGAACAGCTATCAACTATTTTTTAACATAGAAATGGAGTTTTTGGCTCTATTCCATTAAACATTCAACAGGTTTATTTTGAACCCTATTGGTTTTGAATTTGATTGGTCTATTAGAGACCATTTAGTCACAGATTTAAAGTGAACATGTGCCTTTCTGAAAATTACCTTTCTAAGAAAATTTTGAGGAAAGATTTCCTGAGATATTACAGAAGAGAATTGGGGTATTAATAATCTTCTGCAATGCAAGTCCTTTATGTAGGACACTGTCAGTTGTAAACTGGAGATTTTTTCTTCTAAAGATGTAGATTGAGAGTAAAATTGCAAACATACTAATCAGTTTAGTGGCAAAAACTTCCTTGCTCAAGGATATTTATCTTACACCTGTCTTATTTTATTAAGTACTGTATTGTCTTTATAGTTACAGCCTCAAATGTCAGTAATGTATTTTACAATGGAGTTGAAGATGACTTACAAGAGTCAAAGTTTAAGCGAGATTTCACATAAAATCAACATAAATATATGGTTAAACTTTAACTCACAAACAGTATAAAATCTTTTTTAGCCTTTTTTCTTTTTAAATAAGCTGCATTAATTTTGAATTTAACAGGTACACATATACTTAAATTTATACTTACATTCACTTATAAACAGTATCATATTCTCTCTTTACATTCCATATACCTCTGTTTAAATATGATCTAAAGCCATGGAAACTTGGGCTAACATTAAAAGTCTAATTAAGCTTTACCTTATAAGACAATAAAATGTATGATGCCATGCTTTTTTTAATATAGCCCTTTCTGAAGATATGCCATGAATCTTAGTTCTCACAGACAGAACAAATGATTCAGTGTAAATATAATTCTGTTTCAATTACCTACGATCTTAAGGATGACACTATAAAATATAATAAATAACATAATAAATTATATACCAGTGTTTCAATTTTCAAAGTTATTTATGTTTCATTTACATCTACAGAATGAAAATGGATGTAAATTTTCACACACACAAACATACATTTTTTTTCTGTAATAATGAAATATACTTATGATGATAGGTAAAGTCTTGTTTATTTGTAAGAAAGTAATTTATTTATTATTAAGATGATTAAGCTATCATAAGTATGGCAGAAAAACTTTCATAACACAATTTTTTTTCTTTTACTCTGATGTGTTTCTGAATTCCACAAAGCATTTTCAAACAAAATTGGTCTCTGAAGCAGATACGTTTTGAACCTATATGATTTAAAAAAAAAAAAAAGCACTTATCTTGATAGGGGTTTCCAACATGGTCAAGTTTGTGGTGTCCTAAGCGGAGGACTCAGGACAGATGTGGGTGGTAGGGATGAGGCGGGAGAGATCAACACCTAAAAGTTGTATTACCTTACATCTTTTTTTTAATTGAATGGAATATAATGGTTTAGAGTTTGTTTTTACATTTAAAAGAGTACCAGAAAAATCCATACATAGAGGTGTCTTTCTAAAATAATGAGAAGTACATTGTATAAAACAACAGAATTCAACTTTGAAAATGTTGGTTGTTTTGATATGCCGGCATTTTTCATTATTTTTGTTGCTACAAATGAGCAGAATTTAATAAGATATTTGCATACTTACCATAAAGCCAGGCAATTATACAGAATATGTGTGGTGAAGTATATTTTACAGAAAATAAATGAAAACATAACTTCTGATCTCAAGGTTTATATCCTTATATTTCATCTTTTCGCAAGAAATTCAGGTATTCAAGATGTTTCTTATAATGTAAGTCAATTTTATATCAGATCTCATTATTCACCAAAATAGTAGAGGGTATACTATTATTTTTATCTACTATTTATTAAATTTTCAGTATCTATACCTATTATACGTATTATTTAAATATAAGCATCATTGTCTTAACAAACCTGATCTATAAAACAGATTTACACAAATGATGATTAATAGCCAGGCAGTTATACCTCTAGAGTCAGATGTTGAAAGACATTATAAAACACAAATAAATTCAGTGCTCATTAGGAAAGAGATCTACATCTAGCAACAAGTTCAAATGATTAATAAAAATGCATAACCTGATTTATCAATGTATTCCAAGCCCACACATACATAAAATTACATTTTAGAAATAGCTTTTTTTTCCGTATTGAAATGTAGTAATATAACATTCATTGAGTTATCTATTTTACATTATCAGTCTCGTCCTTGAGCTTTCTCTTAAAACTATTTTTAGAAACACTTATGAAAGTCAGTCTAATATCAAGGTACCTTTGCTGGTTCTATAGCATTTGAAAAATGTGCCATGAGAATCAGTTCAAATTTTATTAGAGAAAATAATGGAATATTTTTAAAGAGTGAATTTTAAAACACAAAAGAAATTGTTCTGTCAAACCTATAAATATCTAAGAATAGCTAGAAAGATCTTTAAGATAAACAATTTCTACATTTCTATAACTTTTTAATATAAAAGATATTACATGGTAAATTTTACCTTACAATTCGCTTTATGGATGTTTGATGATATATTTTCTTATGTGTGTCTGTGATTGGGTCCTGAAGAGAAAAAAAGAAAAAAATACATGAAAAACTTTTTAATCTTTATATCATAAAAAGCTATGCATAACCATGAACTGTTGCCTACAAATCTCTGTCCATGGAATTCCACAGGCAAGAATACTGGAGTGGGTTGCCATTTCCATTTCCAGGGCATCATCCCCACCCAGGAATCAAACTCAGGTCTCCTGCATTGTAGGTGCATTCTTTGCCATCTGAGCCACTGGGGAAACCCATAGAAAGTAATAGTTTATTACAAATTTCTTCATCTCACTCAAGAATCCAAATCATGAGGACATAATGGAGGATGAGGAGCAAATACAGTTTTTGAAGAGGCAAAATATTGACAGAAATTGAACTACCAGATTTTTGTTTTTTAGATCATAGCCTTCTGAAATAGAGACTCTAGTGGAATATAAGTCTCTTATGAGAGTTGAACAATTTTAGTTACATTCTCTGAACCACTGTTACTTCAGTTGATTAAGATGTATATGCTCTTCATAGAGGTTCAAATAATAACCTAGGGTTATAATCCATTTGAAGGCCTTAGCTTTGTGCTTAATGCATAGTCAATATTAAAATATAAAGTATTAGTAGTGATTTCAAGTAATAAAATAATACTTATAAGAATAGTAATTAGTAATATATGCATTATAAATTCAATATTGTACTTTGAAACCATAGATTATGAAAAACATATCAGAATATAAATGCAAGAAATAGTAAAATTTACCTAAAATATAACGTGTAAAACAAGCCAGTTTTATAAATCAATATGAAGTATATTATTCTAGAATTGTGACAGATGTTTGAATAAATTAAGAATATTTTTCATATTTTATTAAGTACACAACATAATTTCAATTGTATTGAAGTGTTTACATTGAAAAGAGAATATTAAAAGGAGAAAAATAAAAGGAAATACGTGTGATCTCAGAGGGTAATAAAGGTCTTTCAGAACCTAAAAGCAAATGGCATAAGAATTTTTCTTATTCTTAGTTAAAATTATCTTAGCAAGACTTTAGGTGATGATGCAATTTGCTATGAACTCTTTTTCATAAAACTTACAGATCATTCATGCAACAATGATTTACTGCATACCTGATATGTACCAAGCATTATTATTCATGCTGGGGATACAGCAGTGACCAAAACAGACAAAATACTGACCCTCATGATCTTATTTTGTGGGGAGTAGGAGGGGTGGAGAGACAAAAATATATACTCAAATAAGTACATATGTATTGTATGTAAAATCATTGTTTAATCATTGATAAAATGACTTTATCAAATGCCATAAAAAATAGGCAGGAAGGGTTAAGAATTACTGGCCTTCATCCAGGGAGAAACAATAAGAGAGATGACATTGGCATCCAGGAGAAAACTTGGAACTGCAGAAAAATATTTGGTAATTTACTATGAGTGTGGAAATGATGACCTACACATAGATTATAAACTCCATAAAATGAAAGTTTAAAACTGAGCCCTTTAAGGTCAGAGGAATGAGGAGGTGCCACAGTTAAGACAGGAATAATAGAAAGATGTCCTGGGAGCACTGTTAAAAGAAAGAGATTTGAAGTAGTTTGGAGATCTTGATTATCTACCTGTCTGTGCATGCTGGGTGCTAATTCACTTTAGTTTTGTCCAACTCTTTGTGACCCATGGACTGTAGCTCACGAGGTTCCTCTGTCCATGGGATCCTCCAGGCAAGACAACTGGAGTGGGTTGCCATGCCCTCCTGCAGGATATCTTCCCAACCTAGAAATCGAACCCACGCCTCTTACATCTCCAGCACTGGCAGGTGTGTCCTTTACCACTGAGCCATTTGGGAAGGCCATCTACGTGTTTTAACTATTATCTGTCTATTGAAAGCAAAATATCTCAGAGTCCTTTAGAACACATACTACTCAGAAGTCTCAGGCTTCCTAGGCTCCCAACATGTGTATTCTCATATTCCTAATTCAGAACTCTTACCTCTTCAATGTGGCCTTTCCTAAAATAAGAGGTAAAACCCAATGTGACTGGTTTCTAAGTTTGAGCTGAGGAACTAGCGTTGATACAGGGTTCACATGCCTCATTACTAGGAATTCAAGGCATTCACTGATAGCACATAATGCATCAAATTCTTGTGCATGATCTGAGTTGAGGAGCATCAAGAGTTTGCAAGGAGCAACTTTGAAGTATTGGGTAATTTGAATGTTCTACGAGAGGGACACTCAAATGTGAGCAAATAGAGACTTACTTATGTGTAGCATACATTTTCTGCGAAGGTTATCATAGGCCTGTTGTTAATGAGACCAATAGTATATCGCTGGTCATTTCATCTCTGCCTCATTGCTGGAAGTATGATGTTCTCTTCCATATCTATGGCATAATGCATGGCATGGACTCTAATTGTGACACAGTCCTCTCGGGCTTCCATGATGGCTCAGACAGTGAAGAATCTGCCTGCAGTGCAGGAGACCTGGATTCAACCCCTGGGTCGGGAAGATCTCCTGGAGTAGGAAGTAGCAACCCACTTTTGTGAGCTTGCCTGGAGAATTCCATGGACAGAGGAGCGGGTAGTCCATGTGGTCACAAAGAGTTAGACATGACTGGGAGACTAACTTAACTGTTTAAAATCTGACAACAGAAAATTAGTTTATAATTATCTTTAGCTTAGTGAAAACTGCTCAGTCAACCAGGAGATGTCACTAATGAATAATAACTCCATCTACTGTGTTGCAAACATTTATTCAAATTTATGGGAACAATTCAGCCAAATACTTTCTAAGGATTTATAATATTGTCCCCATATTAGGAAACATATATTTCACTTTTCTATTAAATCACATCTTTCTTGCCTTTACTCCAGCAATTTCTGTGCCTTATATTTTAAAATGTAACAATTATTTTAGAGACAATTTCAACAAGTACTAATTTGCACTTCTGAGCTCTTAAAGTAATTTTAAAAAGTACACTTCTAACTAGAGAAGGAATATTTTAGGAAATATATATGTAGTCACTTCAAAATGTATTCTCAGTTACTATATAGGTCACTGTTTCAAAGCTTTTCATATTATATTGTATTCCACTTGATTTCAAACCTCTTTCAAAATTATGGGCTTATATATTCACAGAAACTAAAGTCTTTCCAGGTTATCTAAAAATAACAAAAAATGAGACATGGCAGCATAAATACAATAATACTATAGCCCTTTGATTTACTTTTATTTTATTAAGACATTTTTGTGTCAGACCAGTTTAAGGCTCAGAGCAAAACTGAAGGGACATCCAGAGATTTCCATGTACCCTTTGCCCCACATATGCATGGCCTCTCTCATTATCACCATCCCCAACACAAATGGTGTATTAGTACGATTTATAAACCTAGACTGACACATCATAATTAACCCAAAGTCCATAGTTTACATATGGTTCACTCTTGGAATTGTACATTATATGGGCTTAGATAAATATATGACAAATATTCAACATTAGGTACATGCAGAGTATTTTGGGGCCTTCCTGGTGGTTCAGTGGTAAATAATCCACCTATAATGCACAACACCCAGGTTCAACCAGTGGGTCAGGAAGATCCCCGGGAGGAGGAAATGGCAACCCACTTGAGTATCCATGCCTGGAGAATCCCATGGATAGACGAACCTGGCGGGCTACAGTCCATAGGGTTGCAAAGAGTCTGACATGACTAAAGTAACTTAGCACACAGGTGGAGTATTTTTACTGCCCTTAAAATCCTCTGTGTTCTGTTCACTTCCTCCCTCCCCTTTTCAATTCCTGGCAAACATTGAACTTTTTATAGTTTTCATAGTTTTGTCTTTTTCAGAATGCCATGGAGTTGAAATCATACAGTAGATAGCCTTTTTAGATTGGCTTATTGTGGCTCAGCTGGTGGAGAATCCGCCTGTAATGCGGGAGACTTGGGTTCAATCCCTGGGTTGGGAAGATCACCTGGAGAAAGGAAAGGCTACCCACCGCAGTATTCTGGCCTGGAGAATTCCATGGACTATAGTCCATGACTACCAAGAGTCCATGACTGACAGACTTTCACTGATGATGATAAATATATATTCAGGGTTTCTTCATATCTTTTCAGGGCTTGAAAACTTATTTTTGGTGCTGAGTAACATTTCGTTGTCAGGATGTACCACAGTTTATTTATTCACTCATCCACTGAAGGACATCTCGGTTGCCTCCAAGTTTTGGTAATTATGAATAAAACCGCTACAAATACCAGTGTGCAGGCTTTTGTGTGGATGTGTTTTCCACTCTTTGAAGTAAATACCCAGGACCATGATTTTGGATTGCATAATAAAAATATATTTAGTTTTGTAAGAAGGGCTTCCCTGGTAGCTCAGCTGGTAAAGAATCCATCTACAATGCAGGAGACCCCAGTTCAATTCCTGGATTGGGAAGATCCACTGGAGAAGGGACAGGCAACCCACTCCAGTATTCTCACATCCATACTAATGTGAGAGTTGAACCATAAAGAAGGCTGAGAGCCAACAAATTGATGCTTTCGAACTATGGTGCTGGGGATGACTTTGATAGTTCCTTGGACAGCAAGGAGATCAAACTAGTCAATTTCCTACAGGAAATCAACCATGAGTATTTATAGGAAGGACTGATGATGAAGATGAAGCTCCAACACTTTGGCCACCTGATGTGAAGAGCTGGCTCATTGGAAAAAACCCTGATGCTAGGAAGGATTGTGGGCAGGAGGAGAAGTGCATGACAGAGGATGAGATGGTTGGATGGCCTAAGGGACACAATGGATATAAGTTTGAGCACACTCTTGGAGACAATAAGGACAAGGAAGACCGGCACACTGCCGTCCATGGGGTTGCAAAGAGTCTGACATGACTTAGGGACTGAACAACAATAAAAACAACAGTCTATATATATAAATATTGGCAGGTCTATGTCTTGTCTCTGTTCTTTTCTACTGATTTATTCATCTATCCTTGCACCAGTATTTCATTGTCTTGATTACTTTAAATGTATAGTATCTCTTGAAGTTATTTAGTCTCAGTTCTCCAGTTCTGTCCTTCTCCTTGGATCAGTGTTGATTATTCTGGTTCTTGTGCAATTCTATGTAACATTTAGACTCATTTTGTTGATAGTCACCCAATAAGTTGTTGGGGCTTTTTTTAGGGATTGCCTTGAATCTCGAGATCAAGTTTTGAGAAGAACTGAAATCTTGCTAATATTGTTTTTCTAACCATAAGCATGGAATCTCTCCATATATTTAGTTCTTTGATTTTGTTCATCAGAGTTCTTTTAGTTTTCCTCATTTAGATTATGTATTGATACATGTTTGATTGGTTTGTTCCTAAGTATTTCATTTTTTGTATGTTTATGTAAATGCTATTACATATTTAATTTCAAATTCCACTTGGTCATTGCTAGTATACAGAAAAGCAATTGACTTTTGTGTATTAAACTTGTATTATACAACCTTTCTAAAATCACTTATTAGTTTTAGAAGTTTTTTGGTCAGTTATTTTGGATTTTCTGTATGGATAATCAAGTTATTTACAAACAAAGACAATTTTATTTCTTCCTTCTAAAGCCCCATACATTTATATTTCCTTTTCTTTTTTATTGCATTACCTAAAGCTTTCAGCAGATTTTTTTAAATTGGGGGATTATTGCTTTACAATGTGTTGGTTTCTACCATCCAAAAATGTGAATCATTCATATGCATTCAGTTGATTTTTAAAAGGAGTGGGAACATCCTTGATTTATACTGATTTCAGTAGGAAGGCTTCTACTTTCTCATAATTAAGTGTGATGATAAAATGATTTGATTGTGCTTTTTAAGAACCATGCCAACCCAAAGACAAATTCAAGTATTATATTGCCTTTTTTTTTTTTTAATAATCTGAATCTATCAGTAAGAATCCCAGTGAGAATATAATGTATTAAAAGATCTCTGTATTCTCCTCCCAGGAAAGCTCATATTCAACAATGGACTCTCACTGAGATGTAAGGACATGTTTTTCTTCTTTTGAGTGGAGAAATCACTAAAGGGTCACCATCATCAGAATTTCTCACAAAATCTGTTGAGATCTCTTTTACAGTTACCTTGGAACTTAACTTCTGTTGCTGCTTATTTCCATTTGCTTGCTTCCTTCTCTCTCTTTACACATATTTTCAGGCAAATATCACCAGACAATTAAGCTCCTGCACAATAATCTCCAAACTTCTCTTCTTTTTCACAGGTAAGTCAACCTGAAATATAGTCCATACACTCTGCAACTTACTGCACATATGGTGGGAAGGTAATAGGTTCTGAAGATCATTTGCTTAAAAACCCAGTTAGGCATGTACTAGCCTGTTTTGGTAAACTCTGATTCTTTAAACTAGAGGCTATCTTGAATGGACCTAAAACAACATATTTCATTAGGGCTTGGGGAATTATGAACATGAGCAGAACTGTATAACACTAGGTTATATTTTGATGTCAATCAATTTGGAAATATTCACAAGATTAATTTTAAATTAAGGTAAATATTTACCTATAGAAATATTCATTAAAGAATCACTTTGATAAAGAGAACATTTAAAGTAATTAAAATATTCAAAATTAAACTACAGTTGCATGTGGCCAATGAAATTATATTTGAAGATTTTAAGGGCATGAGTAAATAGTCATGGCATAATGCTGCAAAGTTGCTTCAGTCGTGTCCGACTCTTTCGACCCCATGAGCTGCAACCCACCAGGTTCCTCTGTCCATGGGATTATACAGGCGAGAATCCTGGAGTGGGTTGCCATTTTTCCTACAGAGGATCTTCCCAACCCAGGGATCGAATCCACATCTCAAGTCTACTGCTTTGGCAGGAGGGTTCTTTACCACTAGTGCCCACCTGGGAAGCCCTCATGGCATAATAGTAAACAGGTACATATGGATACGGCATTGTTAATGCTTATAAATATGTACTATTTAGAGAAGGAGGAAATAATTCCCAAGATCTCAGAGGAAAATGGATGAAACATCACAGAAAAGATCAATGAGAGATAATATTGGGTTGACAAAGTGATTCTTGAACACCTGACAAAGTGGTTTGTATTTATTCTAAGAATAGGTACTAGGTTAGGTTAGAGTGTTCTTTCAAAACATCCTTTTCATCATTTATTATCTAGATTAAAATATGCTTCTTAGTGCTTAATCACATATAAGAATAATCTATGGAACTTTTATAAATTGTATGTATGGCTCTGCTCAAAAATTTTTCTTCTGGATTAAAAGATATTGATGCATTGAATGATTAGAAATTTATAAATAGTAGTGGAAAAGTAGAAAATGGGATGCATATGAAGAAAGAACTAGCAGAAAGAGGTATAAAAAAACCCATTATTATATGTATCTCTATCATTGTAAATGTAAGAATAAACAATTATCTTAATTGGGGTGATAGCAATTAAAATAATGAGGAAAGATAAATGAAAACATTTTATTAACAAAGAGTCTCTATGATTTGGTACTTAATTAGACAAGGGAGCCTGGAAATTGAAAAGCTGTGGTAATTCACTGGAAAAAAAAAAAAAGTTAAGTGGGGTATGCGTGTGTGTGTGTGTGTGTGTGTGTGTGTGTGCGCGCACGCGCTTACAAAGAGAGGGAAGAGAAAGAAATTAAGACAAAAAGTTGGCAGGGGATTTCAAGATAGAAATATCTCCATGTAGGCATATAAACAGGAGTAGAACATTTATAGAAGTAGATATTGATGTAAATACAGAAGTAAATCAAAATAATACAGCCACAGAAATGGATGAAATACTGGGATAGAAGAGAAGTTACCATTGTTTCTTCAGTGACATTCCACTTTAAAAAGAGAATCAGAGAATAAAATAAGGCACACTTATCTCCAGGAAAAAACAAAACAAAACAACTGAGGGTTAATGTAAGTAGGCAAGCTGCTACCACTGATTTTGGATTCAGTATGTTCAGTTCAGTCGCTCAGTCGTGTCCGACCCTTTGCGACCCCATAAATCACAACAGGCCAGGTCTCCCTGTCCATTACAAACTCCCTGAGTTTACACAAACTCATGCCCATCGAGTCGGAGATATCATCCAGCCATCTCATCCTCTGTCGTCCCCTTCTCCTCCTGCCCCTAATCCCTCCCAGCATCAGGGTCTTTTCCAATGAGTCAACTCTTCGCATGAGGTGGCCAAAATATTGGAGTTTCAGCTTCAGCATCAGTCCTTCCAATGAACACCCAGGACTTATCTCCTTCAGGATGGACTGGTTGGATCTCCTTGCAGTCCAAGGGACTCTCAAGAGTCTTCTCCAACACCACAGTTCAAAAGCATCAATTCTTCGGCACTCAGCTTTCTTCACAGTCCAACTCTCACATCCATACATGACCACTGGAAAAACCATAGCCTTGACCAGACAGACCTTTGTTGGCAAAGTAATGTCTCTGCTTTTTAATATGCTATCTAGGTTGGTCATAACTTTCCTTCCAAGGAGTAAGCATCTTTTAATTTCATAGCTGCAATCACCACCTGCAGTGATTTTGGAGCCCAGAAAAATAAAGTCAGACACTGTTTCCACTGTCTCCCCATCTATTTCCCATGAGGTGATGGGACCAGATGCCATGATCTTAGTTTTCTGAATGTTGAGCTTTAAGCCAACTTTTGCACTCTCCTCTTTCACTTTCATCAAGAGGCTTTTTAGTTCCTCTTCACTTTCTGCCATAAGGGTGGTGTCATCTGCATATCTGATGTTATTGATATTTCTCCCAGCAATCTTAATTCGAGCTTGTGCTTCTTCCATACCAGCATTTCTCATGATGTACTCTGCATATAAGTTAAATAAGCAGGGTGACAATACACAGCCTTGACGTACTCCTTTTCCTATTTGGAACCAGTCTGTTGTTCCATGTTCAGTTCTAACTGTGGCTTCCTGACCTGCATACAGGTTTCTCATGAGGCAGGTCAGGTGGTCTGGTATTCCCATCTCCTTCAGAATTTTCCACAGTTTATTGTGATCCACACAGTCGAAGGCTTTGGCATAGTCAATAAAGCAGAAATTGATGTTTTTCTGGAACTCTCTTGCTTTTTTGATGATCCAGCAGATGTTGGCAATTTGATCTCTGGTTCCTCTGTCTTTTCTAAAACCAGCTTGAACATCTGGAAGTTCTCGGTTCACGTATTGCTGAAGCCTGGCTTGGCGAATTTTGAGCATTACTTTACTAGCGTGTGAGATGAGTGCAATTGTGTGGTAGTTTGAGCATTCTTTGGCATTGCCTTTCTTTGGGATTGGAATGAAACGGACCTTTTCCAGTCCTGTGGCCACTGCTGAGTTTTCCAAATTTGCTGGCATATTGAGTGCAGCACTTTCACAGTGTCATCTTTCAGGATTTGAAATAGCTCAACTGGAATTCCATCACCTCCACTAGCTTTGTTCATAGTGATGCTTCCTAAGGCCCACTTGACTTCACATTCCAGGATGGCTGGCTCTAGGTGAGTGATCAGACCATCGTGATTATCTGGGTCGTGAAGATCTTTTTTGTACAGTTCTTCTGTGTATTCTTGACATCTCTTCTTAATATCTCATGCTTCTGTTAGGTCTGTACCATTTCCGTCCTTTATTGAGCCCATTTTTGCATGAAATGTTCCCTTGGTATCTCTGATTTTCTTGAAGAGATCTCTAGTCTTTCCCATTCTATCGTTTTCCTCTATTTCTTTGCATTGATCGCTGAGGAAGGCTTTCTTATCTCTCCTGGCTATTCTTTGGAACTCTGCATTCAAATGGGAATATCTTTCCTTTTCTCCTTTGCTTTTAGCTTCTCTTCATTTCACAGCTATTTTTAAGTCCTCCTCAGACAACCATTTTGCCTTTTTGCATTTCTTTTCCATGGGGATGATCTTGATCCCTGTATCCTGTACAATGTCATGAACCTCTGTCCACAGTTCCTTAGGCTCTCTGTCAACCAGATCTAGTCCCTTAAATCTATTTCTCACTTCCACTGTATAGTCATAAGGGATTTGATTTAGGTCATACCTGAATGGTCTAGTGGTTATCCCTACTCTCTTCAGTTTAAGTCTGAATTTGGCAATAAGGAGTTCATGATCTGAGCAAAGTCAGCTCCCGGTCTTGTTTTTGCTGACTGTATGGAGCTTCTCCATCTTTGGCTGCAAAGAATATAATCAGTGTGATTTCAGTGTTGACCATCTGGTGATGTCCATGTGTAGAGTCTTCTCTTGTGTTTTTGGAAGAGAGTGTTTGCTATGACCAATCCATTTTCTTGGCAAAACTCTATTAGCCTTTGCCCTGCTTCATTCTGTACTCCAAGGCCAAATTTCCCTGTTACTCCAGGTGTTTCTTGACTTCCTACTTTTGCATTCCAGTCCCCTATAATGAAAAGGACATCTTTTTTGGGTGTTAGTTCTAAAAGGTCTTGTAGGTCTTCATAGAACTGTTCAACTTCTGCTTCTTCAGCGTTAACCCTGTTTCTCAAAGCACTACAATTTTAAACTTTAAAAATAATTTAATTCTATTCATATTATTTCATTCATGTGTCCATTCAAATATTTATGACTAACATATCAGACCAGGCACAGCGATATGGCCTGGATATACAAGGAAGAGACTATAGTATGCACTCTTGAGGAGATCATAGCATAACAGTGATAAAATGAATGCAATGTTAAGGAAAGCTTTGCAGAGCTTGTCCCATTAGAATAGCAAATTTTCAGATGGATCACTGGGTGACATATTTTCATAACAAGAAAACACATACACAAAAGAATTAATTTTCCACCAGGTTTTTCTTAAATGAAGGAAGAAAGATGTGAAATTATACTTCTCACTAATTATTCACTCATTTAATTTGCTGTCTTTCCATACCATATTGGTTTCAGCAGTATTCCAATAACTGAATATAAATGTAGACTGGGTAAGTCTACACTGTGAAAAGTTGTAGCTATTTGTAATGTTAAGACTCCCTATAAACTTGGAGACTTTAATGCTCTGTTTTAAATTCTAAAGATTAACTCAAATGTTATATTGAGTTTGTAATAATTGATTAAGTAATTAATGAACAAACTAACTGTGGAATAAACAGTGATTGCAACATTTTTTTTTTTTCAATACACTATCCAGTTCCTATGATGTACATGTTTGTGATTACCATTATCACTATCATGCTTATGCCCAATATAATAAGTGCTTAATAGAAACAGAGTTCTAACATTTCTGAATAGCCACAGAACAGTTTTTGGCTGGTTTGAGGTCCAACAGACCTCAGAGAAAGTTGGTATTAGTCATCGACGTGAACTCCAGGTATTTTGACATTAAGATTCCTACCATTTTAGCTAGTCAAACCTTAAGCCAAGAACACAGAGAAGCCATGCCCAGACTCCTGATCCGTGGAAATTTTCATATAATTTGTTATGTAGCAGAGAAATGCATAAAGATTTTGGTATTTTGAATTGAGGTGTTAGTGCAACAACAACAAAAACAATTTAAAATTTGCAAGTAGCAACTTCTTGAAATCAAGAAGTTGGTGAAGAGTTTGAAATCTGGATTTGGAAGATCCTACCAAGGAGGGTTCAGAAGGAAGTGAGGAACATATTACTGAAAACTAGACAAGGGAAAACCTGTGTTATACAGTGATAGAAGTCTTATAAAACTGTGCCCTGCAGTTTCCCAGTTGGTGCTAGATGTAAAGAATTTGCCTGCCAGTGCAGGAGACGGAAGTGATTGATAGTTTGTGGTGAACGTTGTCAGATTCCTGATATCTGAAGAAGATTTAGCTTCAGGATCAGGGACCAGGCTTGATCACTCAAGAGCTTTTGTGTAGTAGAGTTTTATGAAAGTATAAAAGGGGCAGAAAAAGCTTCTGACATAGACATCAGATGGGGGATGAAGAGTGTCCCAACTCACTAGCCTTATCAAGCCTTATATACTTTTACCAGATCCACTCCCACAAAATACATCTTAAATTAACAGGATTAGAACTAACAATAGAAAGGTCTTACCAGGCTCACTCCCACAACTAACATCTTAAGGTAACAAGATTAGTCAGAATTTTCTTGTTAAGGAGAAATGTGTCCTTGAGCAAGATACATTGTTATATTGACTAAGACAAAGCAACCTAGGAAGAGAATGTTGTTCTTTGCTCCTCCTTGAGAGCCCCAGACACCTTTCTCCTCCACAAGGGCCCTGAACTCTTTATCAACCTACCTAAGAATTAACTCTCTCAAGATGTGGGTTCAATCTCTGGGTTGGGAAGATCCCCTGGAGGAGGGCATGACAACCCACTCTAGTACTCTTGCCTGGAGAATCCCATGGACAGTGGAGTCTGGCATAGGGTTGCAAAGAGTTTGACAGTACTGAAGCAATTTAATATGCATATGCATGTCCTGCAGCTACGTAGGAATTAGAATTTATAAATGATGGACTTGGACTTCTAGCTAAATGCCAGAAGTGCTGCCTAGATTCTTTTTGCAGATTATAGTAAAATGCAAAAGGAGAGAGATAAATTTAGGGAAGAATTGCTAAACAAAAAAGTAGAACTGTATGACTTTAAAGTTATTGGCTTATCCAGATGGCAAAAGATGCTAGAAGTCATAAAAGGAAAAAGTGGAGGATTTAGTCATACGAAGTGCCTTTCAAGAGGTTAAAGATTTGCCTACAGATCACTGACTCAATGGACATGAGTTTGTGCAAACTTCAGGAGATGGTGAAGGACAGGGAAGCATGGCGTGCTGCAGTTGATGGGGATGTAAAGAGTTGGACACGACTGAGGGACTGAATAAAAATGACAACACAGATTTTTCTCAACCAGAAACCCAAGGGGTAGAGCCAAGATCACAAAGCTTTCTTCCAGGTTTTTTACTCAATGAAAAAGAACCCATTTCAGAATGGTTATGGACTGATTACTCATGCTCACTTTCCATTTTTATAAATCAGAATGTTTTTTAACTGTTTTTCTGTGCCCGATCTGCCATTGTTACTCAGGGATGTTGTGAGCTGATAACTTCTCACTTTGGGTTTCCAGGACCACACGTGGAGAAGAATTTGCCCCAGAAGCTCTACCTCGTAGATTATATCCAAGCGTATCATCCACACTCCTGGACCTGATTTAGATTTTGCATTCTGAGCTGCGGTTGTAATGGACTAAAACCTTAAAAACCCTGGGAGAGGGTGAATATAATTTGCATTTCAGACAGTCTTAAATAATTGGGGGTCAGAGGGTGGCAGTTCCCCACCTCCAGGTGTACTGACCCTGTGTAATCATCTCCACTCTAGTGTGGGCTAGTGTTAAGAATATGAGAGCATAGTCTGTCCATGATTAGATTATGTTATATAAAACTCCACACAGCAGGCTGACTTTCCTACCTGTTTTGCAGTAATAAAGTTGCCATATTCGATTAGGACTTGAAAACTACCTCCAGAATCTGAGAAGGACACCTGCCTACAGCCAGCAAGAAAATAGGGATTTCATTTCTAGAATTGCATGGAACCAATTTCTTCCAACAAAGAATAAACTTAGATTCTCCTGAGCCTCAGATGGACTCGGAGTCCCTGTCAACTCATTGTTCATCCCAGTGAGAGTCAGATAACCCAGGTCTAGATCCCTGATTCACAGAAACTATGAAATAACAAATAGATGTTAGAACCTAACTTTGTGATAATTTGCTCATGGCAACAGAAAACTTATGAAACTACCCTCAGTGTAACACTAGGAATCAGTGAATTTTTAATTCAACTTTTTGATTTATAAAGTTAAATGTAAATGCATTTATTTTAGCCACTCGAGAAGATGTTTTCCTTCAGTATTATATTTTTGTGAATGTTAATATTTATCAGTAGAACATTAATTTTTTTCAGTTATTTTTAAATGTGTTCATATGTTCAAAATATAAATAAATAAAATAGAAAAAAATGAGTTGAGCAGATGAAATGCTTTTATAATCTATATACATTGATCATTATAATTCATCACTTTTCAGCTTGGACTGTAGAAATTGACTCTATTCCATAGAAAAATAATTATATACTGTGAGGTTTGCCTTTGTACTTTTAATATAATGATAAAATAGACATTTTGACTGAATCACATTGGAAAGGCCTCAACAGTAAACTGCTCTACATAATATAATTAGAAGTGCAATGAATAAATAATTCTTTGCTCCTTGATACAAGGTGCTGCTCGTTCATTAGTGGAAGGGTCATTTGTAAACCAATTTTTGCTATTACACTAAAACAATATTGTTGTTAAATCGTGATAAAGGGGGAACCGTAAATTGGGAAAGAATTTTAATAGTCATTATCTTCATTAGCTAATGAGATGTGCTAATTACTTTCTTAAATGATAATGATTTAGTAGCCTTGGCATAAAGGGCTCACAGAGCAGTAACTAGGAAAGTCCCCTTCAATGTGTTTTTACAGTGTTGAAAGAGACATAATGATTGAGAGTGATAATTATATTATCTATAATATTATTCATTAAAAATGTCTATCTGTGTTATGTCTGATTTTATGTTGTTTTTCATATGATATATTTGCCCTATCAGGAGATGTGTAGTTTCAAAATTATTTTAACAGTAATTCAATGCTATATTTACTATTTTCACTGTGTTGGCAGTGTTATTGATGGTAAAAAACATCATAAATAAAATTGCTTGTTTCTTAGCATAAATCAAGGAAGTGGTTCTCTAATGTGCTAAGAATCATTATAATCTTCAAATCTTCAACAGTATACACTTGCAAGAAAAAAGACTGAGAGATATTACTGAACAAGCACTTTACAGGGGAAAATAACTACTGCATAAACTATAATCCATGATAATTCTCATTAGTAAATAGATAGCTCAACTCTGCACTCAATGCATACAAAACCAGTGATATCAAACGTCAGAAAAAATGTAGATAATGGTCTAATTATGTGTTACTAATGGATGTGAAAATTTCTACTTATACCTTGAGGAGAAAAAATTATTTTTAATATCAGAAAATTTACTCTTAACATTTACTCAGAGTGACTTATATAAGTCTGCTAAGACAGGCAGCAGCAACCTTATATCCATAACACAGAATATATTAACAACAGAAAGATAGAATGTGACAGTCACACCATGTGATACTAGAGCAGGGCATAATTGATTGAAATGCATCTACTTACAACAACTTTATGACCTCAGGGGAAAAAGTTCGTAAAGAAAATATACACTGATTTACTTGTACAAATTTTAGAAACAAAAATTGTGGATTTCAGGTACAATTTTGTAATCTTCTAGAGAAAACAAAGGAATTACTGACACAAAGTTCAGCTAATTGATTATTCAAGGGAAGAGGGAAGGGAATGAGATCAGGGAGGCGACTGGAAATTCGGCTGGTCAGTACATAAAATAATTGTCATTTTACTATTGCCTTTTAACCCCATATGCTTGTTAAAAGTATTCATTTGTAGATATTAAATATTTTGTTTAAAAGTCAAAAAAGAAAGTGAATGAATTATCTGTCTCATTATGGGTATATATGTTCTGCATGAATAATATCTATAAATAGTAGATATCACACACTAGCAGTTCTCTTGCTGTGGGTGGAAGACGCCATAGAAATGACACCAAGGCACAATCATGGAGTGCAGTGGTCCACTGTACTTCATCACCAGAATCTCATGTTCTTTCCTTAGCAGAGAACATGATACTTATTCTATTTGGAGGAAAAGCACATCCAGAAGCTTTTTTTTCCTTCTTTCTTTTAAAAACAGAGCTTCTATAATTTATAAATGTAAAATTCCATCCACTACTAAACAAGAATGAACTAATGTTTGCAAATTGGGTCATTAATAGTGGATGGCATAAGTATACGAAATCAGTCCACAATGTTCCCCAGAGACGTTTCCTCCATTTCTCAAAACCTATTATAATTCCAAAATATTTCGGTCAAACTGATTCTCACTTTTCAGTGAGAGATAAGGTAATTGAGATACTGCATTTTAAAGCTTAGAAAAATAGGAAAACTTTTATGCCATTATATGGAGAAATACATTAGTAGTATTCACAAAAGTCACTTTTAATCCAATTTTCTGTCCTTGTGTGAGTCTAAGAGAAGGACATGGAAAGGCAATATTAGTATAAGCCACTAAATTTCTCCTCTTATATCACTCCTCTTAAGTAAGTCACATCATTTTTTATGGATTATTCAATGAGAGTAGAACCTTCTAAATGAAAACTATGTTTCTGTTGTTTAGTCGCCAAGTTGTGTCCAACTATTTACAACCCCATGGACTGAAAACAGGGGAAAAAACAACCTCAAAGAAAAGTCATGTATTTGTTTCCTTGTTCTATTAACTACATAAGATAAATGATCTTTAGATCAAAAATTTTAATTATCTAGAAAACTCTTCCCAAAACAATGATTTTTAAAGAGTTACCCCTTATTCCCTCAGTCATCCTCTTATTCTCTGTTATTTTGTAAATGTATCCATTGAATTTGACATTTAACCTCTGCTTTTCTAAAATGTAACTAATATATTTTTCTGAATATTTTTCATGCTTCACCTGGAATCAAAAAACTACCCTTCTGCTTGGCTATATGCTGGAGAAGGGGACTTTTTAATTTTTATCAGATATGAGCTCTTTCATTGTTTACTACTTCCTGAGGAAAAGATCATGGTTTTCTTAATTTTCATTACCTAACTATAAAAATACAAACATATAACAGTAAATAAAATCAATTGTTTATTGAGCCTACTGATTCAGAAGTAAATTATAAAAACATATTTCTAAATATTTTTTAAAAAGTAATTAATACCAATGCAAAAACTCAAAAAGCAATCAAGTAAATAATGCTTTATAACTTCTTATTATTATTTTAATTAATATAATGTGATAGTCTTTCTGGACATGTTTAAAAGACTTAATGCTAATTACAGACATGATAATCCTCAGGTTCAAATGCTACAATCAAGCCCCTGATAATCAATGAAATACTGAAATTTGCCAATGAGAATGCTGATAATTGTGACCTATTCACTAGTTTTTATATTAAATCCTCTAGAAGTCTTTAGTCAAAAAGGCTTTTAAAATTATCTCAAGGAATAAAATTTTAAAATACTACTGTAATTATTCCATAATCACTTCAGGAAATAATCTTTTTGTGAATGATTGCCCTTAAAGTGAAATACAAATAAGAGTTAAATGTGAAAAAAAATATAAATAAAATTAATTTAATAGTGAATCTCTCAATGTAATACCAAAATTTTCACTACCTTTATTATGGTAATTATAGAATTAACTAGACGGCTCTCTCCCAGATCACATAAACCTAGCAATTGGTAGTATACTTATTTTAATGATTATACACCACATCAAAAAAAAAAGAGACAAAAAATGACAGCCAACTCTAAAATAGCTATCTAAAATTTTCAGAATGATTGAATTCATGATTTGATAATTATTCTAAAAAAAATCACACAGAATAGCATGTCTTATATCTTTAAATTTCAAAATATTTGACATTATAAATGGGAGGCTTTACAGTATTACACATGAAGCTTCTTTATCAAGCAGGGAGATATTTGTATGCTCTGCAAGCATGGGAGCTGAGATATTCATCAGGCAGAGCTTAAATTCTCCATTTCACTAGTTGACAAATCTATTGGGATGTCTAGTTCTCCCAAGAATGATTTGCTGGCGATAAGAAGAAAGATAAGAAGAAAAGAAGATTGATATCAGGATATATTTAGAGAGTGTTAAAAGAGAAGCCTGTGTAACCTGAAGATAGGATCTAAACAAGCCCAGTTCAATCTAAGACAAATGTTACATCACCCGAAATTTACCTAAGCAAAGACAGCATCTGTTATTTCTGTTGGATGATATTTAACATGCAACTTTGAAAGTAAATTTATTTGTATTAACTTTTTAAGGTTTATTCCACTTTTTTTCTCTAGCCATGTTCCCTAATAGAGCTGATATTTCTGAAAACAGGAAACATTTTCATTTTTGGTTTGTTTTTGGTGATGTTTAGAAAAGAGAGTTCTTCATTAATAGAACTACATTTCTAAAAGTCAAGAGAAAAAAGTCCAAGAAAAAGATAAGAAACTCTTTTTCTCAGTGAATGCTGATCACATGTTTCCCTGTGTGAGAAGAAAAATCAAGCACCCTAGAAAAGCTCTCTCTTTAAGAACAGATACACAGTTTTTGTGGTGCTTAGTCTCTCAGTCATGTCTGACTATTTGCAATCCCACGGAGCCTCCTGATGAAAGTGAAAGAGGAGAGTGAAAAAGTTGGCTTAAAGCTCAACATTCAGAAAACTAAGATCATGACATCCGGTCCCATCACTTCATGGCAAATAGATGGGGAAACAGTGGGAACAGTGGCTGATTTATTTTTTGGGGCTCCCAAATCACTGCAGATGGTGGCTGCAGTCATGAAATTAAAAGACGCTTACTCCCTGGAAGGAAAGTTATGACCAACCTAGACAGCATATTAAAAAGCAGAGACATTACTTTGCCAACAAAGGTCCATCTGGTCAAGGATATGGTTTTTCCAGTGGTCATGTATGGATGTGAGAGTTGGACTACAAAGAAAGCTGAGTGCTGAAGAATTGATGCTTTTGAACTGTGGTATTGGAGAAGACTCTTGAGAGTCCCTTGGACTGCAAGGAGATCCAACCAGTCCATCCTAAAGGAGATCAGTCCTGGCTGTTCATTGGAAGGTCTGATGTTGAAGCTGAAACTCCAAACCTTTGGCCACTTCATGCGAAGAGCTGACTCATTGGAAAAGACCCAGATGCTGGGAAAGATTGAGGGCAGGAGGAGATGGGAACAACAGAGGATGAGATGGTTGGATGTCATCAGTGACTCAATGGACTTGAGTTTGGATGAACTCCGGGAATTGGTGATGGACAGGGAGGCCTGGCATGCTGCTGTTCATGGGGTTGCAAAGAGTCGGACATGACTGAGTGACTGAACTGAACTGAACTGAACTATATCCAGCAATTTCACTGTTGGGTATATATCCAAAGGAAATGAAAGCAGAATCTGGAAGAAAGAGCTGCATCCCAAGTTCAGTGCAGCATTACTCACAGTAGCCAAGATATGGAAACAACCTAAATATTCATCAAGGCACAAAGGGATAAAGAACTCTTACACTGTTGGTGGGAATGCAAACTAGTACAGCCACTATAGAAAACAGTGTGGAGATTTCTTAAAAAACTGGAAATAGAACTGCCATATGACCCAGCAATCCCACTTCTGGGCATACACACTGAGGAAACCAGATCTGAAAGAGACACGTGCACCCCAATGTTCATCGCAGCACTGTTTATAATAGCCAGGACATGGAAGCAACCTAGACGCCCATCAGCAGATGAATGGATAAGGAAGCTGTGGTACATATACACCATGGAATATTACTCAGCCATTAAAAAGAATTCATTTGAACCAGTCCTAATGAGATGGATGAAGCTGGAGCCCATTATACAGAGCGAAGTAAGCCAGAAAGATAAAGAACATTACAGCATACTAACACATATATATGGAATTTAGAAAGGTGATAACGATAACCCTATATGCAAAACAGAAAAAGAGACACAGAAATACAGAACAGACTTTTGAACTCTTTGGGAGAATGTGAGGGTGGGATATTTCAAAAGAACAGCATGTATACTATCTATGGTGAAACAGATCACCAGCCCAGGTGGGATGCATGAGACAAGTGCTCAGGCCTGGTGCACTGGGAAGACCCAGGGGAATCGGGTGGAGAGGGAGGTGGGAGGGGGCATCGGGATTGGGAATACGTGTAAATCCATGGCTGATTCATATCAATGTATGACAAAACCCACTGGAAAAAAAAATAATAATAATAAAAATAAATTAAAAAATTAAAAAAAAATTAAAAAAAAAAAAAAAGAATTGGTACATCTATACACCATGGAATAGAATAGTATATGACCATAAGAAGGAAGGATATCCTGCCGTTAGTGACGACATGGATGAAGTTAGAGGACACTATACTAAATGAAGTAAGTCAGAAAGAGAAAGGAAAACACTGTGTGATATCACTTTTATGTAGAATTTTAAAAAGTTGAACCCACAGAAACAGGGAGTAGAAAAGTGGTTACAAGGAGGTAAGGGTTGGATGAAATGGGGAGATGCTGCTCCAAGTTACAAACTTTCAGTTGTAAGATAAATAAATCTGAGGGTCTAATATACAGCATGGTCATTATAGTTGATAACATGTTATTATGTACTTTAAAGAATTGCCAAGAGAATACATTAAATGTTCCCAGCACACACACAATATTGGTAATTGTATGACCTGCTACAAGTGTTAGCAAAACTTGTGGTGGAGATCATCTTGCACATTTTAATATACAAACATATCAAATTAACATGTTATATACCTTAAACTTGCACAATGTTATATGTCAATTATATCTCAATAATGGAGAAGGAAACAGCAACCCATTCCAGTATTCTTGCCTGGAAAACCCCATGGATGGAGGAGCCCAGCAGGCTACAGTCCATGGGGTTGCAAAGAGTTGAACACGACTGAGTGACTAACACATACATACACATATCTCAATAAAGGAGGAGGAGACATCAGCTGGATTTCAACAGGCCAGACAACTCATGATCTAGGGCCTTGGGGACCTGACCTTTGCCCAGGAGAGCTGTGGAGGCTTGGCAACCTCTACATGGATTTCTAAGCAAGGAGAGACTAGGAGCTACAGTCATGCACCCCAGGCATGTGGGCTGCTGGTCAGAGGGCTGACCAAGGCCAGTTCACTGTCCTGCTAGACAGAGTTGTCTCCACCCTGACCCCACTCCAGACCAGTAGATCAACCAGTGTGTAATTCTAACCCAGAAAAGCTTCTGACATGAACTCCAAACCTTGACATTGTCCCTTTTTTTTTTTTTTTGCTGAAATTGAGCCTAGTTTCTTTTTTTTTTTTTTCCATTTATTTTTATTAGTTGGATGCTAATTACTTTACAATATTGTAGTGGTTTTTGTCATACACTGACATGAATCAGCCATGGATTTACATGTATTCCCCATCCCGAACCCCCTCCCACCTCCCTCTCCACCCGATCCCTCTGGGTCTTCCCAGTGCACCAGGCCCAGCACTTGTCTCATGTATCCAACCTGGGCTGGTGATCTGTTTCACCATAGATAATATACATGTTTCGATGCTGTTCTCTCGAAACATCCCACCCTCGCCTTCTCCCACAGTGTCCAAAAGTCTGTTCTGTACTTCTGTGTCTCTTTTTTTGTTCTGCATATAGGGTTATCATTACCATCTTTCTAAATTCCATATATATGTGTTAGTATGCTGTACTGTTCTTTATCTTTCTGGCTTACTTCACTCTGTATAATGGGCTCCAGTTTCAACCATCTCATTAGAACTGATTCAAATGAATTCTTTTTAACGGCTGAGTAATATTCCATGGTGTATATGTACCACAGCTTCCTTATCCATTCATCTGCTGATGGGCATCTAGGTTGCTTCCATGTCCTGGCTATTATAAACGGTGCTGCGATGAACATTGGGGTGCACGTGTCTCTTTCAGATCTGGTTTCCTCAGTGTGTATGCCCAGAAGTGGATTGCTGGGTCATATGGCAGTTCTATTTCCAGTTTTTTAAGAAATCTCCACACTGTTCTACACAGCGGCTGTACTAGTTTGCATTCCCACCAACAGTGTGAGAGGGTTCCGTTTTCTCCACACCCTCTCCAGCATTTATTGCTTGTAGACTTTTGGATAGCAGCCATCCTGACTGGTGTGTAATGGTACCTCATTGTGGTTTTGATTTGCATTTCTCTGATAATGAGTGATGTTCTTTCCCATGTCTCCCTTTGGGGATGGGGGTTTTATGCCTGTCACATCATTGTATTCTGTAGGTTTTGTTTAAAAGTGAACAATACTTGTTTGCTTTCACAGTTCTGCTGCTGGAAAGCAATTTGCCTTCATTGAATCATCTTACTCATTTCTAATTTAGATGATATTTAGATGACTTTGGATTTAAACTAGAGTTTATGCTAGATGGGGCTTTGGGAGCTATTGGGCTGAAACAAATGTATTTTGCATAGGAGAAAACATGAATATGGGAGACAGAATGATGTGATTTGAATGTCTGTGTCCCTCCCAAATTCCTATGTTGAAAACCTAATTCTCAAGGTGATGGTGTTAGAAGGTGGAGACTTTGAAAAGTGATTATGTCAGGGGCAGAGCCCAGAATGGGATTAGCGTCTTATTAAAAGAGACTCCAGGGGGATTCTTTGCCCTTTCTGCCCTGTGAGGAGATAAGGAGAAGTCTGTGACCTGGAAGAGAAGAATGCAACCTTGATGGAGCCTGGATCTTGGATTTCCTGCTTTTAGAACTAAGAGAAATTTGATATGTATTGCTTATTAGTTACCCAGTTTGTGATATTTGTTATACAGAAGCCCCAAAGGACTAAGACAATGACACATTTTTTTTCTTTGTTGCTTGTTTCCAATAGGAAGGTAGTGATTAGTGGGAAGGCTTTAACATAGTATCTAGAGACTATGATGATTTTTTCCTTTCCTTTATATTTTTTAGATGAGAGAAAAGTATTTCATATGCTGCATATTTCAATGTGGGTAGAGGGAAGTGGGAGGGAAGCTCAAGAGGGAGGGGATATATGTATCCCTATGGCCAATTCATGTTGATGCATGACAGAAACCATCACAATATTGTAGAGTAATTGTCCACCAGTTAAAATTTTTAAAAAGAGTCAATGTACAACAGTGGAATGAAAATTCAGAAGAAAGAGAAAATCACTGAGACAGCAATGTCCTTTTGCTGGGAATAGAATCAAATTGAAGAGTATGATAATAATACAAATCACATAATATTCCTTTATAGAAAAGATAAAACTGAAGCTAAAACGTGAAGTAATAATTCTAATTAAGGCAACATTCAAGCAAATAACCCTAGGTTGATCTGATTTCAAAGTCCACTCATTTTTTCCATGGCATCTTTCTATCTCAGCATTTTCTGTACCTCACTTAAAAATGCAAATGGGTATATAGGAAGTAAACAACAATCAAACTAAGTAAAATAATTTTGTTGATGTAAAAGCTTCAAGGATTTCCAAGAAATTATAAATGGCTGCTATTATGTTCTGCCATAAACATGTTTGTCCATAGTACCGGATATCAATTTTTTTCAATGTGATAGTAAAATTCTATGAAAATAAAATAAAGTAAATGTACCTGGACCAATATTAAGAATACAACTAATGCATATATTTAACTGTTTAGATTCAAACAATTTACTACATACGGATGATGATTTAAGACTGTGCAAAGTACATTTTATTGAGGAAAGCAACAATTGGAATAAAAAGTAATCAGTGTCTTAATTTTAATCTATGATTACGATAACATGGGGAGATGAAGTGGATGTGATTTAAGAAGCAATATGATCAATAGGAAACACAGTATATTAAAGGTCAGATTACTGAGTGAATGTCCCAGGCATTACTATTATACTTTCAATTAATGGATGCAATGAGATTATGAAGAACCAACACTGACTAGTCACTAATATTTCAAGTCTGATGTGACATTTAGCTTTTTACATGTGATTTCTGAATTATCAAATCTTGACCAAAAATTAAAACTTAAAGTATTACAGTATGTCAAACAAATTCTTATTTCATATCTGTTACATATACCTTGTCTGTATTTGTTGCCTTACCCATTTGTGGTGTTAGGTGTTAATCATCAGTGCTGTTAGTAAATCGGTGACTACCATGATAGGCACCCAAACATGGAAATATTGCTTACATCAAAGCTATGCCAGGACATGACAAACATACCTTGGAGATATTGTGGGTTCTCCTCCAGATGATCACAATAAAACAAAGATGATAATAAAGCAAGTCATACATAAAATTTTGTTTCCTAGTTCATATGAAAGTTATGCTTACACTATACCGTTGTCTATTAAGGATGTAATGAATGTATGTCTTAAAATAAAACAAAACAAAATAATGTGCGTAGCTTACTTAAAACATATTTCTAAAAATGTTAACTATCATCTGAGCTGTCAGCAAGTCCTGGTAATAACAGCAAAGATCCCTGTCACAAATTATATAGCCAATGTAATAACAATGAAAATCTCTGAAATAGTGTAAGAAGTATCAAAATGTAACACAGAGACACAAAGCGAACAAATGCTATTGAAAAATAGCACTGATGGATTTGCTCAGGACAAGTTTGCCACAAGCCTTCACTTTATTAAAGAAAAAAAAATGGAGTATCTGCAAAGTACAATAAAGCAAAGTACAATAAAATGAGGTACCTGTACATATAAACTAGATTAAGTTAAGCATCTGCAGAGGTCAGCTGTTATTGATTGAACTGTGTCTTCCAAACAGATACATTGAAGTCATAAGTCCCAGTGCCTGTGAATGTAACTTTATTTGGAAATAGGACCTTTGCAGATGCAAACAAGTTAAGATGACGTTGTTGGGTTGGACAATAATCCAATATGATTGGTGTCTTTAAAAGAAGAGAGGGACACAGAGACATACATGGCCAACACCACACAACAATGGAGTCACAGGTTTTCCGTGATACACCTATAAGCCAAGGAATACCAAGGATTGCTGGCAACACCAGAAGCTGACAGGAGAAGCATAAACCGATTCTGACCCAAAGTTTGAGAGAGAATGGTCTTCCTGACAACTTGACTTCCTGACAATCCTAGCTTCCAAAACTGAGAGAATCAAATTCTTTCAAGTGACCTAGCTTATGGGATTTTATTATGGCAGAGCTAGGAAATTAGTACATCTGTCTCTGGATATAAGACACACCATGTCTATTTGGTATAAAAGTAAGAAAGGTAAATATTAATAACCCAACATGGTAAAAGACTGAATGCCTTCTCTAAAATCACTAATAAGATATGAATTCTGCATTTACTGCTTTTAATCAGCATTAAACTTAGCAGCAAACTACAGGCACTGACTAGTACAATAAGAAAAATAAGCAAAGGCATCCATATTATTAGAAAGGAATAAGTATTGAATAGAACTGTCTTTATTTGCAAATGACTTGACTTTCTATATATGAAAAAAATTGAGTGCTACAGAAACTAACAAGCAAGTTAGAAAGTCTACAGGACATAAGACCAACATATAAAAATATTTCGTATCTGTATACATACAAGCTGCCAAAATTGAAAATTTAAATTTTAAAAACATAATACTATTAACTATAAACATCATAAACAAAATACTTAGGGAAAATATGACAAAGATATGAATGGCCTTTTCAAGAAAAACTACAAGAGAAATTAAAATTCTAAATATATGAAGATATATACTATATTTATGTGTAAGAAGATTCAATATTTACACTATATCAACTTTCTCAAATTGATCTATAGATTTAAATCTGATTAAATCTCCAGTAGGCTTTTTTTTTTAATTAACAGAATTATTCTAAAATGTATATTGAAATGCAAAGGACTAAAAGTAGCAAACAACCTAAAGAAAACACATTTGGAATATGAACATTCTCTGTTTCAAATGTTATTATAAAGCTACAGTAATCAATACAATATGGTATTAGGTGGAAAAGCCAAATAGATCTCCAAAATGGGGTAGAGTTCAGAATAGATCCATATATATAAGGAGAATGGATTTTCAACAAAGGTAAAAGGCTATTCTGTGGGAGAAACTAGTCTTTTCAACAACTGGTGCTGAAATATTTGAATATTCATATTAAAACATAGAATATTGATCCATCCTTGTACCATATTAGGGTTTCCCTGATAGCTCAGTTGGTAAACAATTTGCCTGCAATGCAGGAGACCCCACTTCAATTCCTGGATTGGGAAAATCTGCTGGAGAAGGGATAGGCTACCCACTCCAGTATTCTTGGGCTTCCCTTGTGGCTCAGCTGGTAAAGAATCTGCCTGCAATGCGGGAGACCTGGGTTCAGTCCCTGGGTTGAGAAGATCCCCTGGAGAACAGAAAGGCTACCCACTCCAGTATTCTAGGTTGGAGAATTCCATGGATTGTATAGTCAGTGGGGTCACAAAGAATCAGACACGACTGAGCAACTTTCACTTTCACTTTTCACTTGCACCATATTAAAAAATCAACTCAAAATTCACTACACATCTAAAGGTAAAAGCTAGGAGTATAACATTTCTAGTATAAAACATAATAGAAAACTTTTCTGACTTGGGTGACATATGAATGTATACAGGTATCTTAGATACTGAACTAACAGAAAAAGCCCTAAAAGAATAAATCAATAATTTAGGCCTCATGACATTAAAAACTTCTCAGGACTTCCCTGGTGGTCCAGTGGTTAAGATTCTGCACTTCGGCATGGGTTCTATCCTTGGTTAGGTAACTAAGATGCCACAAGCCACATAGCATGGCCAAAAACTAAATGTGTTTCTAAAAATAAAAGTTTCCTTTCTAAAGATCTTCTTAAGAGAATAGAATAACAAGCCATAGATTTGGAAAAAATATTTAAATATCAAAAACCTACAAAAAGGACTTGTATGCAAAAACATAAAGACTCATATAAATTAGGAAGAAAAAGGAAAACAATTGATAGCTTCCAAAAAATGGCCACAAGATAGACATGTTGCAACAGTAGATATGCAGATAGCATAAAACACACTCCAATATAAGTAGTATCAAAAAACTTTAAGGAAAAGCAAATTAACACCATGATTAGTTATAACCACATACATATCAGAATGACTAAAATTAAAAAGTCATATCCTGGCATGTATTTGGTGAGGATGTGGAGAAACAAGAAATCTCATATATTGCTGCTGAGAAGTAAAATGGTAAAAACATTTTGGAAAATATTTTGATAGTTCCTTAAGCAGTGAACATACTTCTACAATATGATTGAGATATTCCAGGCATCCTAGGCATCATTAATCCAAGAGAAATGAAAGCATACGTCTACATAGAGACTCGTAAACAAATGTTTATAGAAATTTATTTGTAATAGCCAAAAACCAGAAAAAAAAATGATCAAATAAACAAATGTTCCCAAACAGATAACTGAATACACAAACTGTGTTGTATCTATCTGTACAATAGAATGGGCTTCCCAGGTGACGCCAGTGATAAAGAACTTGCCTGCCCGTACTGGAGATAGAAGAGTTGCAGGTTTGATCCCTGGGTCAGGAAGATCCCCTGGAGGAGGAAATGGCAACCCACTCCACTATCCTTGCCTGAAGAATCCACATGGATGGAGGAGCCTGGCAGGCTACAGTCCATGGGGTCACAGAGTCGGACACAACGGAAGCAACTTAGCACACCCATACGATAGAATACAGTTTAGCACTCAAAATAAACAAACAGCATGGATGAATCACAGAATAATTATGCTGAATGAAATACACTGGATCCCCACCCCCACCTAACAAACAAACCTGTTACATTCTATTTATATAAAATATTAGAAGTCATGAAATGTATAGTAACAGAAATCTGCCCAGTGTTTGCCTGAATCAGAATGGAGTGATAGCAAAGAGGCTTATAGACATCTTTTCATATTCATTATCTATATTGTGATAATGGTTTCATGGATGTGTACAAGTGTCTAAAAATTATTGAATTGTAAACTTTAAGTATTTGTAGTTTGTAGTATGTTGAGTCTATTTTAATAAAACTATTATTAACGAACAAGAAAAAACATGATTTTGCTAGATCAGTAAATGGCTATTTTAATAAATGCAAAAGCTAAATATGAACTTCAGTACAAGAACACTGTTCTTGTATTTTGGGATGTTACCACATGTCCTGGGGGAAAAAAAAAGTCTGGAAATTCTTCATTAAACAATGATGACAACAGTAAAACTATGTTAATGCTAGCATATCTAAAGAAAACTGGGTTTACTAATAGTCTACCAGATAGTAGAGGACAGGAAAGCCTGACTTGCTGCAGTCCGTGGGGTCTCAAAGAGTCAGACACGACTTCAACAACAGTCCACAGTACAGGGGCTAAACAAAAGAAAAACTTTAAAGATGGTTTTTAGGTCAGCTTTTCCACAGCCCTCCTGAGGAGAAATGATGCTGGGACCCGGGAGCATATATTCTATTTGACAGTGATCAGAGACAAGCACTCTTTATGGCATTTTCCTCTAAGATTAATTCAATTACTTCTCCTGCTTTGAGTCCATTAAGAGTCATTAAGATTATAACTTGGGTTTTTTATAATGGATTTTATGAGAAAGACAACATGTTCATTAATCAACATGTATATCATGGTCCTTTCCTGATTTTTTTTTTCCCCACTAAAATCAGAAGGGCTGACATTGACTTAGGTGAACATCCTTGTCAGTGATGTCAGTCATTCCTGTAAGACCAATCGACGTATGATCTATACAGAAACCTAAATCTTGACTTGATGAACAACACAGTATCAGACTACAAACAGACTTGACCTCACGGACTAATGAGTTTCTCTGAGACTCTGCTGATTTCACCAGGGAGTTCTATTTTATAACTACATTTTTAACTAACATCTTTATGACTTCAATTATCATAGACTAATTGTTATGTGATCTCATTGTGCAATGTAAGGATTAAAAGTCAAACTGCATTTGAGGTCTGTGCCATAGCTATATTGTCCAAAGTTAATTCTCAAGGATAGCACATGGATTTTAATGCTGCACTACAGTTCATCTTTATGGGCTACTTGAAAAACTCTTCCAAGGAAAAAACAAGCATAAATATTGGTATATTTTATTATTTTAGAGAGACAATTCATCATAGAAGTTATTTTTTCAGACAGCAGTGTTTCTGCATTTTGCCTAGTTATATTATAGTCATCTTTTCTCAAAAAAGAGCACCGTCTGCATTAATTTGGGTTTTTCCTATCAGCACAGCACAAATATTAATAAAATACAGTTTGCAGACTCTCCCATAACCAATGTATACCCATCTTAATGATAACCTAGAACTTCAATTATATACTTTATCTTTAGAACTGAATTCTCTAAAGACTACATTTGGTTATTAAAATGAAAAAACAATGCATCTTGTCATTCACTTCTCCAACTGAACCAGCACACTTAACAGTTTTGTTTTAAAATAATATTCTATGAAATTATATCAGTGTATTTAGTAACTTCCCCTTACATAGTTGTGTTTGCTATTTTGACATATACTTACTTTTCATTACCCATTACATACCACACATTGTATTTAATGTTAGCAGTAAAGACATTAATTACTACCTTTGTACTGAGGGAGCTCAAAGTCCAAAGAAAGAACCAGGTACGTAAGCAAGAAATTATATACAAACTCTATAGCCCTGTAACCAAAATATAAATATGATATTTGGGGTGGTCGCTCTAAAATATCATTGTTCACTTTGTCACTATTGTCAGTGAAACAAGTATTTTATAAATTAAAATCTTGATATTAATGAAAACAATTTCAATATTTAGTTAGGTAGCAGTAGTAACATTTTTTGATAAACTATATGTATTGTGTAGTTGCCATTTATTATAGAGGCTAAATACCAATAACAATGTTTATATTTATGTTAAAGGGGAAATAATAGTTTTCACTCTGAGAAAAAAGTACAATGCATTAGTAATTTAAATTACCATAGTGTATATTTCATTTACAAAAAGAATGAGGAGTAAATGAGAAAAATTGCTACATGAAAATAAACCTTGCTATTTGGGTGTATTTCTTTGTGTAAGAATAATTCATGCTTTTTCTTCATGATTGTTTATTGAGAAACAGTTCAAATCTTGCTGCGTATTAACCTTTTATCATGTGCCCTGTATTAATGTAATTGTCTAGATCTATAGCACTTTCATCTAAACAGTGACAGCTTTGGGAGCTTGGTGTATTGAAGTGACTCAGCAGACCAGGTTGCACAATATTTCTTTTATTTCTTGCCTTCATCTCTGGTGACCAAGTTCATGGTGCAGCTCCTTGAAACTTAAGGGGATCTTGTATATTCCCCAAACACACATGACAGGGTCTGTGCAGTGAGGACGCTGATTGGATAAGACAAACATCATTCACCTGCATCACAGCATCTCACAAAAGTTGCAAACTGCATTAATTCTTCCATAGCTTCTACAGCCTAGACAGCAGTTATTTTTGAGATTTTTAAAATTAAATGAGCAAAATGCCATCCTGTTATTTCATTGCTAATATAGGCCACGTTTTCACCCAAAGATCCTTTTGAGAAAATTTCCTAAGGTTTACTGTGCATGAACTGTGATTCGGTGCCTAAGTGGACTGATATCTGTATTAGGCAAAATAATGCAACTAGAGTTGTGATTTTTTTTTTAATTTGTAGAAAATTTCACTAACTTGACTCTGAAATAATACTTTAAAAGAAGTTTATCTTACTTTTTCTGTAATCTCTTATAACCAAATCAGAATTGATCACAGTCTCTGAGTCACACACTTTAGAATATTAGACATATAGAAAAATCCAAAGAATATTTATTCAAATCTAAATTTAAGGAGAAAATTGTGCCTCATTCTTCACAGGTGCCTCTGATTCTCATATTTGATTACTTCTCTGTTTATCATAAGTTTTGATAATAATCTAAAACTTTTCTGCCTTTATTAGAGAACTAAATATTTTCCCTATTTAAGTATTGCAAATATCCTAAATATAAACAAATATCAAACACTCACAGTCTCAGAATTTTGCTGATGTTTACAATGTTTAGATAATTGGATTTTCAGCTCAAATAGCATGCCATTTACACACACTCATACTCACATACAGACATATACACACGTATTGAATTATTATGAGCAGTTCATCCTTGAAACAATATTCTCTAAATCTGATTGGAAATAATAGCTGCTTTGATAGCTTGAATAAATTTTTCTTAACACTATAGAACAAGGAGCATTCACATGAAACAAATCAGCATTATGACTTCTCTGCATCACATTTAAAATGTAATATCATATATCATGCATTTCTCATGCCACAAAATAATAGAAGAAAAATGACATTGATGAAACTGACCTGAACAACATTTGTTTTCAGAAATGAATCCTTGTGTGAGCAGTTGAAACCCTGGTCGCAGTTTGTGCATTTGATGTATAAAGCGTTGCATAAGCAAGAAAGCATTTCACAAGGTCAGAACTGAAACACATCTGAACCTGCTGTTAACATTCAGCAAAATATACTGCAGATATTCTGGAATCATTTTTTTTCCTGCCACTGTGGATCAGATGCCATGTAACCTACATAGAAAATGATGGCATAAATTCCATTTCTGTAAGAATAGACTTTGCAATATGAAAAGAATGGACTGCTACCAATTCATATGCAGAATCTCACTGCATTGCATCTTCTCAGTTGACTGAAATCTTTAACTCTAGCAGAAATCATTTGTAAAAATGTAAGCATGTCTGTGAAAGTGAATGCACAAGTTAAAAATTCGGTGAAGAAGATCTGGTGTCAAACTGTTTTATAAAAGACAAGTATTTCCCTTCTAAATTCAGGGGGAAAAAACGACACAGTGATAGAAATTAATGGGCACTAGGCCATTTTTTCCCCCCTCCTGATCAGATCTTTTGTTATTCTTCTGCTAAGTGTAGCATAACGCGACTCTAATTTCATGGTGCATTATTAGTATATTGTAACATCAAAATAATTTGGCTATCAAGAAAAAGAGACCTGAGCAAATAAAAACAAGGAGTAGTAGTGGAGGAAACATTTAATTTTGTATTGATAAATCCTTTGTTGTGACAGTGAATTTTACACACACACACACACTCCTGCATACATGCAGATAACATATTTCTTTATATTAAAAAATGAATAATATGCCCCCTCCCTCTTGACATATTATCCATTTTTTAAGTGTAAATGGATGTGCTATCTGCATGTATGCAGGTGTGTGTGTGTATGTATAAAGCTTACTGTCACAATAAAGACTTTATCAAGATAAAATTAAATGTTTCCCCTATTACTCCAATTAAAATAAATTAACAAATGAGTAATATGGATAGTATTTCAGGGACATGAAAATTAAAATAAAAAAACATATTTTAAAATAACTCTAATTTTAAAACAGCTATAATTTATTTTTACAAAATACATTTCAAAAGAAAAATTTTTCACATTTTTTAATTTTACTTTTCCAGAAATTAAGCAACTTTTATCACATTTAATTAGACTTTTTAAAATCATGATGTCACTTTTAGCAATATCATATGAATTACATTGTCATTATATGTCTATCATGTCAAATTTTCTTCATATTCTGTTTGATCAGTGGTATCACATCATGTCCTCAATTAACTGACCTCTTTCCTACTCATAAAACCCATTTCTATCTAATCTCTTTTCTGCACTAAAGCTATCTTTCAGAATTCAGTGTCTGTATAGTAACTCATTTAAGAGTCACAATCCTTATCTCCATCTTACAGATGATGATTATGAGATAAGCTCATTATGAGATGTTAACTTGCTTTCTCAGTGATGTACAGTAAGCAGTAATTATTGAGCTAAACTTGAGTTAGAGGAATCTGGCTCTAAAAGCTCTATCCTTCACAACTGTAAATATTATCACTAAAGATGTCAGTATTAGCATGTCCTGTGCCCACTTTGATCTACATAAATGCCCATAAGCACCCATTATGTCTGGTGAATGCCCCCTAATTTGTAGGTGACAATCTACAAATTTGCACCAAATTTGTGTGTTGTGTGGTAGTTGCTCAGTCGTGTCGTGACTCTGTGACCCCATGGACTGTAGCCCACCAGGCTCCTCTGTCCATGGGATTCTCCAGGCAAGAATACTGGAGTGGGTTGCCATTCTCTTCTCCAGGGGATCTTCCTGACTCAGGGTTTGAACCCAGGTCTCTCACATTGGAGGCAGATAGTACCAAATTTGGGACCATAGGACCTATGGATAGGACCTAGGGTTCTAATCATAGGACCATAGTCAACATCTTTGTCTCTATGAATCTCAGCATTCCCACTTGTGAAATGAGCATAAACCCATCTAATTTGTTAAACCCTCTAGTTTGTACTGACATCAAATGAGATCTAGAGGCAAATATACTTTTAAATACACTTTAAAATTTTCTCAAATGTACCACTAGTAGTAGAACCAAGGAAAACTCTACAGACTAGATACACATTAACCTACAGATTCAATCAAGACTCCAATATAAGCAGGGAAAAGGCAGTGCGCTTAAACGGAAAAGGCACAGGGAACCTGTAGAAAGGTATACATAGAGTGCTGTCTCTATTTTCACATCCTCATCACCTAACCCTGTTGGTATTATCACCACTTTACCCACAAGACAATTGGAAGAAATAGATCCAATTTTGAAAATTTAAAGGTGATAAAAAGAAACGATTTCACAAAGGGACTTCAGATGTTTTGCCTGACTGTTCTCCAAAGGCAGGGGAAAATAATTTTTTTCTTTCCTCTCAACTATCAGCATATTCTACATCAGTGGTTTTCAGAAATATTCTGTTGAAGCAGAAATACCTCTGAGCCTGTTACGATGTTGTGCAACCTATCTTGACCTCCTGAATCTAAACCTTTGGGTATGAGCACAAGTCAACTACGTTAACAAACTCTTTAGGTCAGCGGTCCCCAACCCTTGTTAACACCAGGGACTGGTTTCATGGAAAACAATTTTTTCATGGAGGGGTTGGGGAAGAATGGTTTTCAGATGATTCAAGTACATTACATTTATTTTGCACTTTATTTCTATTACTATTATTCTATCAGCTCCACCTCAGATCTCCAGGCATTTGATCCTAGAGGTTGGGCATCCTTCTCGAGGAGATTCTTATACACACAAATGTTTGAAAATGATTGCTCAGACCCAACAGCAAAGAAACCATGCTTTTCCTGTCACAGAATCAGCAGTGCATCAGTAGTGATTATGTAGCTCTACAGCTGGATGTGTGTGTAAAGATTCAGAGTGGGTGCGGGCAGAGATGGCCACATTGACTCAACAAGTATTAAGAAGCTTGCTCTAGACTCGCACCTGAACTGAGGGCTGAGGTCGTAGAAGTGAATGACATATTAGCCTTGCCTTTGCATGTGAAACTGAAAGTCGCTCAGTCGTGTCTGACTCTTTTCGACCCCATGGACTACACAGTCTATGGAATTCTCCAGGCCAGAATACTGGAGTGGGTAGGTGTTTCCCTTCTCCAGGGCATCTTCCCAACCCAGGGTTCAAACCCAGGTCTCCCATATTGCAGGCAGATTCTTTACCAGATGAGCCACAAAGGAATCCCTACCTTTGCATAACTCAAGTAATTTACTGTAAATCATGCCGGCTTCCAAATCAAGGCAACTCATCAAACCTGGAGGGATTACAATAAATCCCAAGAAGGTGATATTTGAGCAACCTCTTGACAAGCATGTCGGCTTTAGGAGATTATCTACTGAACAATGTTTGACAGGAAAGGCAACCCAAGCAGAGGTAACGTGCTCAAAGCCACGGCACCATGAAGAAGTTTAGCTAATTTGGAAAACTACCAGTAATAGCCAAGACTATCCATAACCAAAAATGAAAAAGCATATGCAAGAGTTGTGAGAAAGCTTGGACTCGGTTCAGAAGACCACTGTGTGGTTTGTCACCCTGTGAAACTAGATTTGATTCAATGTTGCTTATGAGTGACACTGAGAAATTTTAAGAAGGGTGGCAATGTTTTGAGATTCTGGTTTCAGGAGCAGAATGTGGGCAGAATTAGAGAGCAAGACTTGAATGCAGAGGGTCTACTTAAGATGATATTGAAACAGACAAGGGGAATGAAAACACAGTCTTAAACTATGAGAGTAGTGGTAAGAATTTAAAATACATGGTTTCCAGAGATAATCATGCCACAAATATACTTGATTATCATTTCAGTTCAGTCACTCAGTTGTGTCCAACACTTTGTGACCCCATGAACTGTAACATTCCAGGCTCCTCTGTTCACAGAATTCTCCAGGAGAGAATACTGGAGTGGGTAGTCATTCCCTTCTCCAGGGGATCTTCCCAACCTAGGGACTGAACCCAGATCTCCCACATTGCAGACTCTTTATCATCTGAGACATCAGGATGCCCAAAATTTATAATAGAGAGAAAATATATTCTTGAGAGGAAACATATTTAGTTTGGAGCATGCCAAGCTTCACAATGCTTGGTAATTAGTCAATTCAGGAATTTTTAATTCATAGGAAAATTCTGGGTTAGAAATATTAATTTGAGAGCCATCAGCAAATATTGGGCTGGCCAAAAGTTTTTTTCAGCTTCTTCCACAAGATCTATGGAAAAATTCAAACGAACTTTTGAGCCAACCCAGTAGATAATAGCTGATCACATAGGAATTGATAAGAATTCTCAAGAATTGAGAGAAATTGGCCATCAGGGAAAAAAAAAAAAAATGCTGAGACAGGCAGGAGGAAGAGAAAATGAAGGAAGAGCATGAAAACACATGAAGAATTGTCTTAAGAGTAGTGATGGGTAGTTAAGTATAGCAAAAGCATATAAAGTTTTTAAAAAGATACAAACCAAAAATGGTCTTCCCATTGACAATATACAAATCACTGAAGAATCAGCCAAAATTTTAGTTCATAGAAAGCTGAATAAATATTTCAAAAGGTTGAGGAATAAAAGGAAATTGTGCAGCTATATAGAAAGGCATAATTTAGAAAGTGCATTTGATTTGTTTTATACTTAATTCTTGTGTGGGAATGACTTTTAATGTCTATTTTTTAAAAGAAGGAATGTTTTTAAACAGGTTTGTTGCATGCCAAAAAGAGCTAGCAGAAAGAAAGAAAAATGTTTGGTTTCCAGAAAGAGAAAATAATTAAAGATATAAGGCAAACCATCAAAGCATCAAGTTTTGATTTTTCATGACAAGTAGGTCCCCAAAGCAAAACAGTCCAAAGCAATTTGTCAAGGCACTCACAGATCCCAAGCTGCTTTTATTTTATTTATTTCACCATAGGGCAAATTCTTATGTTCAGAATATCTCCTCTGGCCCTACTGACTTTTCTAGTGGTATTGCTTACTCTGATTCCCCTCAATGATTTGACCTCCACTCTCCAGTAATTTCTTTCATAGCCTCCTCTCTGTCATTGTCAGGTCATCATATCCAATTTTCAGAATGTTTCAATTCAGTAACTCTGTGAAGACCTCAAATACTCTCTTCAGCTAAAGTAGACTGAGTCCAGTACTGAACTTTCTGCAAAGCTCAAAAGTAGGATACCAACAGTGATGTAGAAATTATATCAGAAGATGAATGAAGACATAAGTGTTAGGCAGAAAATGAGAGGATTTTTGTTTGCTTGGGTTTATATCAATTACTTGTGAAAATGAGGGATAAGAATGAACACAGACAGCCTAAGAGGCTGTGATTTCTCACTTAACAGTTTCTAAGACCGTGAAACAATGTTGGTGGTAAATATAATTGGAATTGAGAAGTGAAAGATGCTGAAAGAGAGAAATAAAGGAAAGACATAGCTCCACTCAAAGATGGAGAGAGTGATCACCAAGTACACAGCTGCCTTACTAAGGCTATGGTGGGACTAGCTCCATTTTTATTTGCCATTGATTTGAAAGGGCTTTACATTATGGTTGTAGATGTTGACGAAGCCAATGGCAGTTATATTAGCTTCCAAAGGCTGCAATGACAAAGAGCTACAAACTAGGTGGCTTCAAAAAATCATTTTATTGTCTCAGAGTTCTTTAGCCCCTAAATCTGAGATCAAAGGGTCAGAGGGCTATGCTTTCTCAGAAGGCTCTGGGGAAGAATATACTGCATGCCTTTCTCTCAGCCCCTGGTGTTGCTGGCAACCCTTGGAATCGTTGCCTTGCAGAAGCATCATTCTACCTCCATTATCACAAGACACTTTCCCTGTATTCCCTTCATATAATCTTCTTCTCTGTATGTCTGTCATATTGGATGAAGGCCCACTCTTTAATAACTCTGTCTGTGAAGACCCCATTTTCAAATAATGTTCACAGGTACCAGGGGTTAGGACTTCAGCATATCTTCTCAGGCTATACCACTCAATCTTGGGCAGCTGAAATGACTGAGACAGAGATGTGCAGGGTGCTGGAAAGGAGGCTGTAGACAAAGGCTGAAAACAAAGACAATGGCTGCAGAATATCCAAAGACACCATCAATGGGGTAATAAGAAAGAGATGTGTGCTGAGAGAAAAAGAAAGGACACTATTAGGATGTTCATACATAAGAGAAAAATCCTTCACAACAGAGAATGAGAGGTGCTTGACTTAAACCTCAGAATAATTATGTTTCCTCTGGGGTATTGGTATACTTAGGTTTCCATGGAAAAAACATAATTTTCATATATTATTCAATAAGGGGTTAGTTAGTTAAGTTAGCTCAGTCGCTCAGTCATGTCTGACTCTTTGCGAACCCATGAATTGCAGCATGCCAAGCCACCCTATCCATCACCAACTCCCAGAGTTCACCCAAACTCATGTCCATCGAGTCAGAGATGCCATCCAGCCATCTCATCCTCTGTCGTCCCCTTCTCCTCCTGCCCACAATCCCTCCCAGCATCAGGGTCTTTTCCAATGAGTCAACTCTTCTCATGAGGTGGACAAAGTACTGGAGTTTCAGCTTCAACATCAGTCCTTCCAATGAACACCCAGGACTGATCCCCTTTAGGATGGACTGGTTGGATCTCCTTGCAGTCCAAGGGACTCTCAAGAGTCTTCAACACCACAGTTCAAAGGCATCAATTCTTCAGTGCTCAGCTTTCTTCACAGTCCAACTCTCACATCCATACATGACCACTGGAAAAACCATAGCCTTGACTAGATGGACCTTTGTTGGCAAAGTAATGTCTCTGCTTTTTAATATGCTATCTAGGTTGGTCATAACTTTCCTTCCAAGGAGTAAGTGTCTTTTAATTTCATGGCTGTAATCAACATCTGCAGTGATTTTGGAGCCCAAAAAAATAAAGTCAGCCACTGTTTCCCCATCTATTTGCCATGAAGTGATGGGACCAGTTGCCATGATCTTAGTTTTCTGAATGTTGAGCTTTAAGCCAACTTTTGCACTCTCCTCTTTCACTTTCATCAAGAGGCTTTTCAGTTCCTCTTCACTTTCTGCCATAAGGGTGGTATCATCTGCATATCTGAGGTTATTGATATTTCTCCTGGCAATCTTGATTCCAGCTTGTGCTTCTTCCAGCCCAGCGTTTCTCATGATGTACTCTGCATATAAGTTAAATTAGCAGGATGACAATATACAGCCTTGACGTACTCTTTTTCCTATTTGGAACCAGTCTGTTGTTCCATGTCCAGTTCTAGCTGTTGCTTCCCAATCTGCATACAGGTTTCTCAAGAGGCAGGTCAGGTGGTCTGGTATTCCCATCTCTTTCAGAATTTTCCACAGTTTATTGTGATCCACACAGTCAAAGGCTTTGGCATAGTCAATAAAACAGAAATAAGGGATAGATAGTAATAAGTAAAATTTAAAATACAAAAGTCTGATTAATAAATTTCAGAAAAGAATTGGAGATATGTGAGTAAAGGAATAAAATGGTAGTAAGCAGTTGCTTTTTAGCATGACTAAATGCTTTTGAACAATTAACTCATATAAGCCACTTCCTTTGATGGATTTATATTATGCACATATGATATAAAATCTGAAGCTAATACATACATCCACAGGACTATCAAAATCTAAAATAATTGTAAATAGGATAGAAATGACTCTGGGTTGCTTCATGGTGTCTTAAGATTACAGCAAATTGGAAAATTCTTAAAGAGATGGGAATACCAGACCACCTTACCTGCCTCGTGAGAAATCTGCTTGCAGGTGAAGAAGCAACAGTTAGAACCCCGACATGGGACAATGGAATGGTTCCAAAAAGGGAAAGTACTTCATGGCTGCATATTGTCACCCTGCTTATTTAATGTATATGCAGAGTACACCATGTGAAATGCGAGTCTGGTTGAAGCACAAGCTGGAATCAAGATTGCAGGAGAAATATTAATAACCTCAGATATGCAGAAGACACCACCCTTTGGCAGAAAGTGAAGAGGAACTAAAGAGCCACTTGATGAAAGTGAAAGAGGAGAGTGAAAAAGCTGGCTTAAAACTCAACATTCAAAAAACTAAGATCATGGCATTCAGTCCCATCACTTCATGGCAAATAGATGGGAAACAATAGAAACAATGACAGACTTTATTTTCTTGGGCTCCAAAATCACTGCAGATGGTCACTGCAGCCATGAAATTAAAAGATGCTTGTTCCTTGGAAGAAAATTTTTGACAAAGCTAGACAGAGTGTTAAAAAGTAGAGACTACTTAGTCAAAAAGATCCATCTAGTCAAAGCTATGGTTTTTCCAGTAGTCATGTATGGGAGTTGGCCCATAAAGAAAGCCAAGCACCGAAGAATTGATGCTTTTGAACTGTGGTATTGGAGAAGACTCTTTAGAGTCTCTTGGACTGCAAGGAGATCAAACCAGTCAATCCTAAAGAAAATTAGTCCTAAATATTCATTGGAAGGACATGCTGAAGCTAAAAGTCCAATACTTTGGCCACCTGATGCAAAGAACTGACTTATTAGAAAAGATTCCTCATGTTGGGAAAGATTGAAGGCAGGAGGATAAAGGGATGACAGAGGATGAGATGGTTGGATGGCATCACTAACTTAATGGATGTGAGTGTGAGCATACTCCAGGAGTTGGTGATGGACAGGGAAGCCTGGCGTGCTGCAGTCCATGGGGTCACAAATAGTCAGACACAACTAAGCGACTGAACTAAACTGAACTGAAGATAGACTCCACTTCATTAATGTACGTAATTATATAATGGACACTTTTGAATCTTTTCTACTTTCCTCTAATTAACGGGCATCTAGTAGGCCCTCAATAAACATTTCTTTAATGAATGTGCATTAATTGTTGAATAATAGTATAGACAGTTTATACACATTTTGAGTCTCAGCAAATATCCATTGCTTTAGAGTCTAATATTTATCACCTGTCATATTTTGCATATGTAAGTTCTGGCTTGAGCAGTATACAGTTAAGAAGCACTTTAAGACCAGTATGGATCCTCTTATCTACCCCAACTGGCTGCTTTGTCTAATAAATATGCAATTTTAAACCAGCATCCCACAAAAGTTATCAAACATTTTTTTTCCTATTTCCCTGGTACAATATTGAGCCTCAAAGGTGAATTAATGTATCCTGTTAGCCCAAAACAGGAAAGCAATAAAATCTATCAACGAAGCAGTTTGTACTACAAATACACACTGTTTGCTTTTCAGTGTGGTTTGTAGGTTTTGATTTGGTTTCCCCTCAAACAAGAGATGATAAGAGGGGCTGCTAAGGGATAGTCTTTATGCCTTACAACTAAGTGCAATGGTAAACACTTATTTATTTGTAATAAAAACATCACAGTAACAAGAAAAGAAGGTTAGTGATCCCAGTAAAATACACATTATATTATTTAGTTAAAGGACTAACACTATTCAAATTATGTTGCATCTAACTTCATTTTATTTGTCTTGCTTTTGTTTTCTGGTTCTCTTAACCTTAACTTGATTTAAAATTGTCTACTATAAGTATGATTTCCCAGGTGGCTCAGTGGTTAAAGAATCCACCTGCCAATGCAGGAAACTGGATTCGATTCCTGGGTTGCGAAGATCCTCTGGAGAAGGAAATGACAACCCACTCCAGTGTCTTACCTATGAAATCCCATGAACAGAGGAGACTGGTGAGCTACAGTTTTTGGCATCACAAAGAGTCAGACAAGACAGCACCTACATGCATGTACTACATGTATACTTATTTTTTGTAAGCTTATCCACAGCCTTTTGAAGAGTATGGCTAAAAATTAAAGAAAAAAGTCAAAGTACATCAGATAAAGTACAGCTAATTCATTCCCTTTAACTCTCAATTGATAGATAATTACATAAATTTAAAAAAAAAGCCTTATAGGAAGTAGCTACCAAGCATGGTAACAAAGGCTTCCACTTAACTCTAGCAATAAGTAATGTGTGAAATATTCAAATTGAATTTTGAATTCCATGTGTGTGTGGTTGGGGGGATAATTTGGTCATTTTTTTGTCAGAAAAAAAGATAATTCAAAAGAGAAAACTATAATATATTAGATTGTCCACTAATTAAAGCTGTCAAATTTCTCCACCATGAGGATTAACAAATGGCACATACATACTTTCAAATGTACTTTGGGCATTACATGTATAATTATCTTAGAACAATAAGAATATCATCAATAAAAAAACAAGATGTTTTATAATTTTATGCTATGGTGTATCAGTTTGTTTATCAAATTCTAGTACCATAGACTTTTAGATCTCTGTGAGGGAGTTATAATATCAGCTTATATAATTGTGATGGGAATAAACAGAAAAGATTTTGTTGGAAGGAAGCCAGAGGACCCATAACAAACAATGAATAGAGAGAAAGTAATTTTAAAACAGTTTCTTGAAAGATTACCAATTACATAAGGATTATAGGGTAAAGTAAACTTTGGAAAATCTCCAAGCACTTCAGATTATATACATATATACTCTACATTTATAATCACATTTGACAGGAGCATATCGATCTGCTGAAAAATTCACAGTACTCCCACTAAAATGTTGTATCAAAGATTATAATGCTACTAAATTACTATAAAATCAAATCTGCTTCTATGATTCTAAATCTACTTCAGTATAATATGCTAAAAGGAAATTAATTTACAATATTTGTGATGCATTATTAAGGTTTTGTGGCATCTTAAATTCACTTAAATTTTTGTATGCATTTTACACATATTGAACCCAATATATGATTCTAGATAACATGGCATTCTCTCTTAGTTTGAAAAAACAATAACCTCACTATACTATTTAGATCTCCACCATTTTGCTTAGAGTGAGATAAATGAATGAAGAAACTTCAGATTATTAACACAATCTCATAAATATATGAAAATACAGATTTTATTATGTAAATAAGAATTTAATATTAGTTATAAACATGTGTTTTATATTTATGTCAAGATAGATATAAGATGGACAGATAGATATATATGTACATTTGGATCTATTCTATCTATTCTATTTATCTATCTCTATGAGAAGGAATTTATTGCAGTTTTTTTTTAACAGAATAGGCTTATATATATTTAAAATATATAATACACTTTTGGAGAAGGAATTAGTAATCCACCTCCCTATTCCTGCCTGGAGAATCCCATGGACAGAGGAGCCTGGTAGGCCATGGTCCATGGGTTCACAGAGAGTAGGACACGACTGAAGTGATGAAGCAAAGCAATACACTTTGAATAACAACTTATTTTAAAAGAAGTAAATGAAGAAAACAGGGTAAAGTAAAAATGCAGTAGTGTGAATTTAAAAACTTCAAAAAAATGTTAATACACAAAATATGTAATGACCTGTCTTATTTTGATAAAATGCAGTTTTAAGCATTTTTGCAAATTGTCGCATATAATCATGACAACTTTCCTCCAGAGCTATGCTCACTCACCAAGCTGATGCACAGAAAGTCTGAGCCACCAGCTAAGGTCATACTTATGATAGGTGGCAGAGGCTGCTTTGAAATTCAGCAAGGCTGACTTCAGAGCATGATCTCAATTCAGACAGAGGACTTCCAACTTTTTCCTAGAGGATGACCATGACTTTGGCTTTAGTTTTTATTACAAAAATAATGAAGTCCATTTGCTGTGTCACAGCATTCACAATCCAAAAACAGGTCACTTGCACAGAAGAAATACCAAGAGCATAAAACCATTACCCTGTGAGTCTTCATAAACTGGATACTGCATAATATAAGGTAAAGATTCTCACAAGCATTGTCACAGTGAATGGAATTAGTGTCCAATCACTTTTTCTTACAACAGTTTTCAGTGTCAGCAATGACAGCACAATTCTAAGATAAGGATCATTTGGTTGTTGTTGTTTTTGTTTTTGGGTGGTGTGATTCAAATAAATACCTCTCTGGAGCTCTTGCTTGAAGTCATGAGTAATTTACAGGATGAAGTATAGAATAAAACAGTTCCCTTCAGACTATCCTCTGAATCAAGCATTGGGAACTGATTGTGCAGCAGTAAGTTTGAGATCATTCTCCTTGATTAATACCTGTAATATTTTCATTCTGATAAATAACTAGAAATCACCTATCTTTCTAAATTACTGTAGCCTCTATCATTGTATAGTCATCTGAGCTAGCCAGCTTTAGAATTCTTGTATTTTCTTAGGAAAATGGAACAGAAGGGAACTTGCCAGAAAACCAGCTTGACTCTGCAGAGAGGTATACTGTGGGCAAGCCAGGACCCTGCTTTAAAAAGTTTCTGGTTATGAGATAAAGAGGTGTATTCATAACTCAGTCCCATTAAGTGGGGAAAGAAAACAAAATCTCCCAGAAGATCTCTCAGGTAGCTGAAAAAGAAATCTATAGACAATTTAATCCAGAAAAGTATCAATTTTTTAAACTCATACCATCTTCAATAACTAAATGCCATATGTTCACTCAGGCAGCTGATCATACTACAAAGAATGACAAAAGAAAATCCAAGAGATTGACTGCTATAAAAATTGAGTTCTAGAGGAGTCTAGAAGATTGATGGTCTAAAGAAACTGAAAATCCTGAGTTTAGGTAAGCTGTCTACTCAAAGCAAGTTATCTCATTCTGCATAATTAACTTATCAAGGATGACACGCCTGTGTGCTAAGTCGCTTCAGTCATGTCCGACTGTAATCCAATGGATTGTAGCCCCCAGGCTCCTCTGTCCATGGGATTATCTAGGTAAGAATACTGGAGTGGGTTGCCATGCCCTCCTACAGGGGGTCTGCCCAACCCAGGGATCAAACCTTTGTCTCCTCTACATCCTGCATTGGCAGATGGGTTCTTTACCACTAGCGCCACACAAGGCATTCAACTTCAAATTTAAAAGACGGAACAGGGAGTCACCTGCCCATGTTCTTAACCCTCAGATTAGCATTAAGATCTAAGATCTCAAATTCCAAAATGAGAAGAAAACAAAGTCATTCAGTCAACATATGTTGAGTGTTTATGCCAGGCACGGTTCCAAAGATACAGACCAAAATATCTTCTCACCTTATATTCTGGTGAGGAAGGCAAATATTAATATCTAATGATAAATAAATTATGAAGTATGATATACATGGTGAATATATATGTACAAAAGAGAAACAGAACTTTTCACTGAAGATGCAATGCAAGGTATGATGGATACTGAAGGAACAGAGGAAGAAAGTGTGTTGGATAAGGGGAGAGCATTTTGGGGAAGAGAATGACTTGCAAAGGGATGTCTAGACATAGACATCTTGGATGTCTGGAGCAGAGGAATGATGTACACAGAGAGCATAGGAAATGAAGTCAGAAACATAAGGAGTGAGAGGTGGGGGAAGGCAATGTAGAGATTATGAAACATGTAAGGGATTTTTTTTTTTTTTTTCTTTCTTTTACTCTGAAATGGGAAAACCTTGGCTGTATTTGAATAGGGCTCCAAAATGGTCTGAGGGAGATTTAAATGAAATATCATGATATCTATCACCATTTGGGGGTGGCGGGCGGGCAATGGAGGAAGCATGAGGTCCATTCGGAGGGTAATACAGTACTGGGTCTAATCGGAAATGCTAAGCTAAATGCCATAGACTGCTGGATACTCATAAGGAAAATTAAACACTCCTAAGAAAAGCATGCTCACACATATGATTGTATGTACACACACACAGTACTTGCTCCAGGCAAAACCACTTAGGGTAGAGAGATTGTAGTGACAGAATGATTTGCATGACAGTGATGTCCTATTTCATGTAACTTGTAAAGGGGATTGATTGTTAACATGGTGAACGAGGGGAGAAACAGAAAAGAGCTTATGGGATCTTGCTTTAGGCAAATGGATGGCCCTCATTCCCTTCATTTTGGCCTCTCCGTCTTATACAAACCTAGGTCAGAATACTAATTATCTAAATAGGCAAGAAAGACATATGCCCTAGTTCCTGTGGTTTGTTGCCAACCAAAACAGAACCTGCAAATCCTCCAAAAATTAAATTGGTGTTATGTTTGCATGCTCAGCTGTGCCTAGCTCTTCACAACCCCATGGACTGTAGCTCACCAGTCTCCTCCATGGGATTTCTCGGGCAAGAATACTGGAATAGGCTGCCATTTCCTTCTAAGGGGATCTTCCTGACCTGGGGATCTCCCATGTCTTCTACATTGCAGGCAAATTTTTTACCACTGAGCCACCAGGAAAGTGTTGATTATACACGTATAATTTATTATTGCAAAACACACGTGAATTGGGGAGCATGCTAAATCTCTTGCTGATTACATGGGATTCAGTGCAATGAAGAAGCTCTGGAGACAGCTTCTTGGAGCCTTGGTTCCTGAAAGTCTATCCAGACAAATGTTAATTCTGGCTTCAGTTTTTTCCAGTTCAAAGGGATCAAGAAATAAAGGAAAACATGTAGGATATACTTCAATGTAAGGAACTCTCTTCAAATCTGTAATTGTGACTATGGCTCTTAGGTATTCAAACACTTAGAATTATAAATTCATGGTCATATTAAATGTCATTTTTTCTTCTTTTCATACTTAACTAATCCTCTAGCAAAATAATTGATGATATTATTATTATGATTAGACGTAGTAACAGAATTAGTAGTAGTGGTTGTACTAGTAGTATTGCTAAGAATGTTCTATTGGAATTGTTCGGCTTATAGAATCTCAAAGACTAGGGACTTTTGATACACAGGCATCTTTTTAATTCTGTTTTCCTAATCTACCATCCTACCCCACACTCTTGGCTTTTGTTACTCTGCTGATATGATTTGCCTCATCTAGTTGCTATATATGTTAGAGACCATGCACTTTAACTCAACCCTAAATTAATTTGTGACTTGAATGGTTTGAAATGTCAGGAAGCAGCGTTATTCCAGTAAATCAAATATGATATCTGTTGTGAGAAATATCTAATTGAAGAGGCAGTTAAACCATGCGTCTGTCAGATTATCGACATACAGAAGATTCTGTAGGGCCATACCTACAAGAACTAAGGAAATGTTTCCCACAGAGGGGCTAAAGAATAACAAACCTCTTCTGCATAATGTGTTTATTTCCTGTGTATGTAGAGAGTAAAGCTCAGTATTAGATGTGTTTCTGTCTATATTTCAAAGGACTTAATTAGATATGCTATAATCAAAGTGGTTGAAAAACTCCAACATGAGAATTGTTTGAGGATCAGCATAATTTAAAACTCAGACTTTCTTTATTTTCTATCCAAACAACAGTGCAAAGTTTATAAGAGAGATCAATAATAGAGGTGGCAGAGGATCGCTGGAATCTCCCTTTGTTATTCATGGGAGGACATGAAGATGCATCCATGTTGCAGAGTCTAAGTAGCCTCAGTGGCGAGAGGAATCTGGAATTATGAACTTGCTGCGGTTAGAGTGTGATGGTCTAGGAGGTGCTAAGCAAGCACCAAGTAGACAGTTTAAGAAAATAATATTTTTTTTTTTTATGACACAGTTACTTCCAAGTTCAACGTACTGGTTTGAGTCTATTTAAGATTTCAGGCCATCAGGCAAGGCTGCAGGCACTAAACAGATAGATGTCTTGGTCCAGAAGTAGGAGCTCCTTGGATTTGACCTCAGATTCTTTTCAGACTCCTCATCTGAGAACTGGGATAAGCTGTTCAAGTGCACAAGCAAAGTACCATGTTTCTAAACTGACATCAGCTACATTCACTGCTCTAAAGGGTCCAAGTCCAGCCAAGGCAAAGGAGACAGTTATTTCAAAGGACATGAAATATGACTTCCAATTCCATTTTAGTAATAAACTTAGATTTTCATATTCCCATATATCTTGGGCTCCAAAGTCACTGTGGACGGTGACTGCAGCCATGAAAATAAAGATGTTTGCTCCTTGGAAGAATAGCTATGACAAGTCTAGATGGCATATTAAAAAGCAGAGACATCATTTTGCTGACCAAGGTCCATTTAGTCAAAGATATGTTTTTTTCAGTAGTCATGTAAGGATGTGAGATTTGGACCATAAAGAAGGCTGAGCACCAAAGAATTGATGCTTTTGAAATGTGGTGCTGAAGAAGACTCTTGAGAGTCCCTCGGACAGCAAGGAGCTCCAACCAGTCCATCCTAAAGGAAATCAGTCCTGAATATTCATTGGAAGGACTGATGCTGAAGCTGAAGCTCCAGTACTTTAGCCACCTGATGTGAAGAGCTGATTCATTGGAAAAGACCTGCAGCAGGAGAAGGGGATGACAAAGGATAAAATGGCTGGATGGCATCATCGACTCAATGGACATGAGTTTGAGCAAACTCTGGGACATAGTGAAGGACAGGGAGGCCTAGTGTACTGCAGTCCATGGGGTCACAAAGAGTTGGACATGACTGAGAGACTGAACAACAGCAAAATAAACATATTCCAGACTTTATAAATAACAATTGTTAAATTGCATTGCAAATAGAACTTATGGCTGATCAGCCTGAATTATCTAGTTTATATATGAAAGTTTGACATTTATAATCTTGCTCCTAATGGTCATCTCACTTCACTCCTGCCACTACTTTAAAAATCTAAGCATAGTCTGACATTCTCCATTCCTCTGAGAATAAACTTTTTAAAAAGACTATATGGAACAGTAGTGATACATAAAAGCAAAATTCAGAAAAAAATATATTTTTGAAAAAAAAATTCAGAAGCTCAAGCCCCAAGAGATACATTTTTTACACATCTACATATAAATATAGAACATAAAGTTTCATAATGTGCACAGAGGTAAGATTTGTTAACTTAAGGAAGATTCCTTATTGTCGGTCTGCAATTTGCATGGTGCTGAGAATAAAAGGGTGAGTGAAAAACAAGGTCATTATCATCACTGACCATACAGCCTAGTTGTAGCATAGTCATACAACTAAATAGGTATTTACCAACTCTGATATGTTATGAGGAAGATACAGGAAGTGTTAAGAACAAGGAACATGCAGCCCAATTCTCGGCTTGGGGATCAGGGATGAATTCCTGAAAATCCACATTAAATTATATAATATAATGAATCCTAAGGGAGGAAGTGCATGGCAATATAAAAGAATCAAAGAGAAGGAAGCCAGTGTGACCGCAGGGCAAGCTCAAGGAGAGTGCATGACATGAAGTCTTTTATCCTAAGCATAATGGAAAATACATTGAGGAGATTCTGGTAGGGCTGTGATATGAATGGATTTATGTTTTAAAATAATATTTGGGCTTGAGGGTTGAAAATGGATCTCAGGTCACAGAGTGCAGATCTGTTAGCCTGATAATAGCTTGGTCTCAGATAATTTATCAGTGAGACACATCCAATACAGAATATGAATTTTGCAGATTTTCTCTCACATCAAAGAAAACGAAACCCTAACAGGTCTTACAAATTCAAGTTAGACCAGCACTATAAAAATAATCTAATTCAAAAATATTAAAAAAGAATAGCAGTAAGGCCGTAAAAGATTCAAGTTAACCACATGTATAATGTTTCCTTTATATGTGTTGCCTACTGATGAAAGTAAAATGGGGAAATGGAAGTCAGAAAGAAAATACACAATATTTCCAATCCCTTGATATTTGTTTATTTTCTCATTAAGCAAAAAATATCCCAAGCTATAATTAAGAGAGAGGATACTGTGTGATCATTATTCTAAAACTTTATCGAATACTCACAAAATAGTCTTCGCTGAGATTAGCAGTCTGCACTGACACAGTCTAACATGATCTTATCTGCATTTTTCCACAATGATCAGTTTCAGTTCTATATGAACCTTAAACATGCCCATTTTTACATATGTAAGTATTAATGAAAATTCATATGTAATTAATTTGGAAGTTAGAACACTTTTTGTATTGCCTTTCAGTAAATTGAGGGTTTTTTAGAAAAAAGTACACATTAGGATGAAGAGACTTTTTTTTTCTTCCAAAGCAGTATACATTATACATACCTAGAGTTGTTTATTTGCCTCTTTGAATACTGCTGTTTTGTTGACTGCATTTCAAACTATATTCCACAGCAAATGGTTTACAGAGTTTAAATCTGCTAAATTTGTGTGGCTGGGAAGTCAAAATGAAGATTTCATTTTGATTTCTAAAGTATTTTTGTAGGTGGAAATGAATACAGGGAGGAGACTGGTGCACTGATTTAATAAACTTTATAAACACCAAGAATAACTAACAAACGAGGAAGGAAAGTGCTTCAATAAACAAGCATTATAAAGCAGTACAGAAGTTGCCAAAAAAAGTTGGTTTTTTCTCATATTTTCAAATCGTAAAGGTCCACGAATTGGCAGTACTAAATGACTTTCCTTTGAATAGTGAGAGCACTAGTGTACCTCAGCCGTAAGAATCCACAGTCAACTGTTCATAGATACAGAAAATTCCTTGTTATACTTTTTCTATAATCTTGCATTTTGCTGTATATAAAACTCAGTGATCACAGCAATCACACAGAGTCCTTAAATCACATGTGATGTTGCTTTCACACACAGGAACAGCAAAATTAGGTGTTTGATCTATTGACATTAGATAGAGGGTTTGGTCTAATCTAAAATGTTAAGCTAAATGCCATAGACTGCTGGATGCTCATAAGAAAATTAAACCTACATGCACACATGCTTGCATATGCCTGTGTATACACACACACACACACACACAACACACACACAACACACACACACACAACACACACACACACACACACACACACACACACACAACACACACACAATAATTGCTCCAGGCAAAACCTCTTAGGGTAGAGAGGTTGTAGTGACAGGTTGATTTACTTGCTGGTGATGTCCTAGCTCATGTAATTTGCAAGAGGAATTGGCTTGCTAACATGTTGAAAGAAGAAAGAAACAGAAAAGAATATATGGGGTCTTGTTTTAGGCAAATAGATGCCCCTCTTTCCCTTCATTTTGGCCTCTCCATCTTATACAAGCCTAGGTCCGAATATCATTACCTAAACAGGCAGGAAATACGTATATCCTAGTTCCTGTGGTTTGTTCCCAACCAAAATAGAACCTGCAAATCATTCAAAAATTAAATTGATGCTGCGATGCGTGTTTGCTCAGTTGCTCATTCATGTTTGAATCCTTGCAACCTGATAGACAGTTGACTACCAGCCTCCTCTATCCATGGGATTTCCCAGGCAAGAACACTGGAATATGTTGCCATTTCCTATTCCAGGAGATCTTCCTGACCCAGAGATTGAACCCATATCTGTTGAGTCTCCCTCATTGGTAGGCATATTCTTTACCACTAACACCACCTGGGAAGTCACTGTGTTATGGTATTGACATTAACTAAAAATAATAATTTTTAAAATATTAAGAAAAAGTACACAAAATAACAACTCACACCTGACTTGATAATTTAATTGTGAAGATTCATCCTTGAAAGATTTTTTTTTTTCCTTATTGGACTATAACTGAAGGCAACGAAGATGCTTCCCAAACTGAAGAAGAAAAACATTAACTAAACTACCTTTTCATTGCATACGTGGTATGTGACAAGACTTAAGCACAGCAGAAATGCCTCCAGTTATTTCTTGATAGAAATGTTACTGAAATCACATGTGGGAAAAAAATACACTGAAAATCCATAGCTCAGTAGCAAGGTAACCAAGCAGGACTTTATGGATCTTTTGCAGAACAAGACAACATCCCCCCATGTCCTCTGCCTGTCTTTTGTCTGCAGAAAAACTTTAAAGAATAAATGGAATCAGAGAAGTGAGAAAATGTAGGAAAAAGGAAAACAGTCAAGCAAGACTAAGTAATGATAGTTCAGCTGTTAAACAAAGTCAAGGACCTTTAATTCCTCCTCAAGGGCTATAGATAATATTCTGAGCCATATTCTTTGAAATATTTTAACGGACACTGAAACCCCACCAGGTGGAAGAAGTTAACTGTTTACTTACCACAAGCAAGTAGACCCCAAGATAGCTATAACCAGAGTGTGATGATATTGACTCCCAATTACCTCACCCCCAACCACTCAGAAGAATGTCCAAGAGTTAATCACACACACAACAATCTGCCTATGTCATTTTGTCTTCAAAAAAAAAAAAAAAAAAAAAAAAACCCTTTCCTTGAAAGTCTTCAGAAAGTTTGGGTCTTTTAAGCACTAGCTACTTAGACTCCTTGCTTGGCACGATGAGATAAATGTTGCAGTTCTGTTCACCATAATCTGATGTCAGTACATTGACTTTACTGCACACACCCAAGTTCACTTTGGTAATAGCAATACTGTTGAATTAGATGTTTGGTGTTTGCTTTATTACTATTAATTCAGCTTGCATCCTCTTATATAACCATTGTAATTTCGGCAAATTACAAGTCCCATATTCTTGGTAAATTTTGCTGCAGTTTCAAAAATGAAAATATTTTTTAACTTGCACTGAACTCTACTATTGCTATCTAATTATTCACCCTCTATTATACATAAAAGAAGGCAATGGCAACCCACTCCAATACTCTTGCCTGGAAAATCCCATGGATGGAGGAGCCTGGTAGGCTGCAGTCCATGGGATCTCGAAGAGTTGGACACAACTGAGTGACTTCACTTTCACTTTTCACTTTCATGCATTGGGGAAGGAAATGGCAACCCACTCCAGTGTTCTTGCCCGGAGAATCCAAGGGACAGAGGAGCCTGGTGGGCTGCTGTCTATGGGATCACACAGAGTTGGACATGACGGAAGCAACTTAGCAGCAGCAGCATACATAAAAATGCATTCTCTGTAGTTATTTATTTTTGTTCCTCTGTATCTTCTAACGTGATATCAGTCCAGTTCAGTCACTCAGTCATGTACAACTCTTTGCAACCCCGTGGACTGCAGCACACCAGGCTCCCCCATCCATCATCAAATCCTGAAGCTTGTTCAAACTCATATCTATTGAGTCGGTGATGCCATCCCACCATCTCATCCTCTGTCGTCTACTTCTCCTGCCTTCGATCTTTCCCAGCATCAAGGTTTTTTCCAATGAGTCAGTTCTTCACATCAGGTGATCAAAGAATTGGAATTTCAGATTCAGCAACAGTCCTTCCAATGATCCTGAGAATTCAGTTGGTAAGGAATTTGCCTGTGATGCAGGAGACCCCAGTTTGATTCCTGGGTCAGGAAAATCCACTGGAGAAGGGTTAGGCTACCCATGCCAGTACTCTTGGGCTTCCCTTGTGGTTCAGCTGGTCAAGAATCTGCCAACAATGAGGGAGACCTAGGTTTAATCCCTGGGTTGGGAAGATAACCTGTAGAAAAGGATACCCACTCCAGTATTCTGGTCAGGAGAATTCCATGCACTATACAGTCCATGGGGTCACAAAGAGTCAGACACGACAGAGTGATTTCCACTTTACTTCTTACGTTATCAGTCCTTCCAGTGAATGGTCAACACTGATTTCCTTTAGGGTGGACTGGTTGGATCCCTTTGCAGTCCAAGGGACTCTCATGAGTCTTATCCAACACCACAGTTCAAAAACATCAATTCTTCAGCACTCAGCTTTCTTTATAGTCCAACTCTAACATCCATACATGACTACTGGAAAAACCATTGTTTTGATGGACCTTTGTTGGCAAAGTAGTGTCTCTGCTTTTTCATATGCTGTCTAGGTTAGTCAAAGCTTTTCTTCCAAGGAGCAAGCGTCTTTTAATTTCATGGCTACAGTAACCATCTGCAGTGATTTTGGAGCCCAATAAAATAAAGTCACTCATTTTGCCCATTGTTTCCCCATCTATTTGCCATGAAGTGATGGGACTGGATGCTATGATCTTAGTTTTCTGAATGTTGAGCTTTGAGCCAATTTTTTCACTCTCCTCTTTCACTTTCATCAAGAATCCCTTTAGTTCTTCCTCACTTTCTGCCATAGCATGGTATCATATTTGAGGTTATTGATGCATATTTGAGGTTATTGATATTTCTCCCAGCAAACTTGATCCCAGCTTGTGCTTCATCCAACCTGGCATTTCACATGGTATACCTTGCATATAAGTTAAATAAGCAGGATGACAAGAGACAACCTTGATGTACTCCTTTCCCAATTTGGAACCAGTCTGTTTTTCTATGTCCAGTTCTAACTATTGCTTCTTGACCTGCATACAGATAAGTTAAGTTGATCTGGTATTCCCATCTCTTGAAGAATTTTCAACAGTTAAAGCCTTTGGTGTAGTCAATAAAGCAGAAGTAAATGTTTTTCTGGAACTTTCTTGCTTTTTTGAAGATTCAACAGATATTGGCTATTTGATCTCTGCTTCCTCTGCCTTTTCTAAATCCAGCTTGAACATCTGGAAGTTCATAGTTCATGTATTGTTGAAGCCTGGCTTGGAACATTTTGAACTTTTCTATGGCGTGAGATGACTGCAATTGTACGGTAGTTTGAGCATTCTTTGGGATTGCCTTTCTTTGAGATTGGAATGAAAACTGACCTTTTCCAGGCCTATGGCCACTGCTGAGTTTTCCAAATTTGCTGGCATATTGAGTGCAGCACTTTCACAGCATCATCTTTTAGCATTTGAAATAGTTCATCTGGAATTCCATCACCTCCACTAGCTTTGTTTGTAGTGATGTTTTCTAAGGCACATTTGACTTCACATTCCAGGATGTCTGGCTCTAGGTGAGTGATCACACCATCGTGGTTATCTGGGTCATGAAGATTTTTCTGTATAGTTCTTCTGTGTGTTGTTGCCACCTCTTCTTAATATCTTTTGCATCTGTTAGGTCCATACAACTTCTGTCCTTTATTGTGCCCATCTTTGCATGAAATGTTCTCTTGGTATCTCTAATTTTTTTGAAGAGATCTCTAGTCTTTCCCATTCTATTGTTTTCCTCTTTTTCTTTGCACTGATCACTGAGGAAGGCTTTCTTATCTCTCCTTGCTTTTCTTTGAAACTCTGCATTTAAATGGGTATATCTTTCCTTTTCTTCTTGCCTTTAGCTTCTCTTCTTTTCACAGCTATTTGTAAGGCCTCCTCAGATAGCCATTTTGCTTTTTTGCATTTCTTTTTCTTGGGGATAGTCTTGATCACTGCCTCATGTACAATGTCACAAACCTCCATCCATAGTTCTTCAAGCACTCCATCTATCAGATATAATACCTTGAAACTATTTTTCACTTCCACTGTATAGTTGTAAGTGATTTGATTTAGGTCATACCTGAATGGTCTGGTGGTTTTCCCTTCTTTCTTCAATTTAAGTCTGAATTTGGCAATAAGGATTTCATGATCTAAAACACAGTCAGCCACTGGTCTTGTTCTGCTCACTGTATAGAGCTTCTCCATCTTTGGCTGCAGAGAATCTAAACAATCTGATTTTGGTATTGACCATCTGGTGATGCCCATGTTTAGAGTCTTCTCTTGTGTTGTTGGAAGAGGGTGTTTGCTGTGACCTGTGTGTTCTCTTGGTAAAACTCTGTTAGCCTTACCCAGCTTCATTTTGTACTCCAAGGCCAAATTTGCCTGTTACTCCAGGTATCTGTTGATTTTCTATTTTTGCATTCCAGTCTCCTATAATGAATAGAACATCTTTTTTGGGTGTTAGGTCTAGAAGTTCTTGTAGGCTTATTAACCTTTAACTAACTTTGCTAACATGATATAGTAAAAAAAAAAATGGGCTCTGAAACCAAGGGAATCTGGACATGAATTGTGATGCTGTCTCTTAATTGCTCTGCACACTGAAGAGGGTTTCTAATTTTTCAATTAACTGAATAAAGAAAGGTATTAACTATTTGATAAAATGCATGATAACTAGTGAATGTACTATTACAAAGTTTGACTCAGTTTCTCTCTTCTCTTATGCTAATTATGTTTAGGGTTTTCTTTTCTAAAAATGAATCAGGTCCAAAACCTCAACCTTTTCTTACTGTGCACTCCATTCAATCATTTAAAACTTATGCCCTTTCATATTTAAACAGTATAAGCACACAAACTGTACTTGCTGTTTCCATGCCTCATTCACCATTATTACTAGTATATAATCCAGATTGTATTCCTCTGCTTCATTTGGGAAAAAAAAATGCCTAGCAACCGACAGGTGAATGTATATCATTGATTAAAAGTAGGCCAGGATTCTGCAGACAGAATGCCTGGTTCAAATCCTGTCTTTGATATTTACTGGTTATGCAACTTTTCACTTGCTTGTTTTTGTTTAACTTCATTCATTGTGCCTTTATCTGTCAGAGGAATTTTAAAATGAGATGAGTTAATATGCATCAATCTCTTAAAAGAGATTCTGGCTTAGAGTAAGTGCAGATTGCAAGTTAACTATTATAATAATTGTTCCAATTCCAATAATGTTGTCTCCTTTGTCCAACTTCATTTTCAGTATTTGAAACTACTTGCCACTTCTTGAAACTCTTACAACACACTTGAATGCAGTACCTATTTTCTACTCTATTCTTTCCCCTGTTCTGTTTGTTAAGTATTCTTCTTCTACTTTCCCTCAGCACCAATTACTAACATGCTGTCCTCACCCTTTTGGTCACCTCTCTGGACTCTCATGTCTCTGTAAATTCCCATTCTATAGCCTCATCTATAAATTATATTCATGACAACCAAATTTTCATTCCAGTCACTTTTTAATTCTCCAATTCATATATTAATAACAATATGAATCCATACTCCCTTTTCTCCTTTAGAAGAGTTGCTAAATTTATCAGACCTTGAACTCAATATTTTATATATTCCTGTCCCTAGAAAATTAGAAAATACTTTTGCTTCCTTCAAGGCCTCTCACTCATCTCATCATGGACACCTAGGAAGTATCGCAAACTCTCTCTTTTCTGGACAAACGGCAGGCCCACCCTTCCCCATCCTTTGTGTAAGGCCATGTATGTAGTGTCATCCCTTGAACTTTGAGGGGACATGACATGTTATATTTAATTGTCAGCATTCTCGTTCCCTCTGTTCCAACAGCTGTCAGCTTACAAGGTGACGGCTGCTCTGTTAGCTTGGGTAATAGCTGGCACATGAATCAAAGCTCTCAGTGAACACACTGGACTAGTGATGAGCAAGATATATACATTTATTACCATCAGCCATTGAGATTTTGAGTCTATCTGATTCTCCAGCATAACCCAGCTTATTACAATGACCCTAAGTTGACTTCCTTTTTTTCCTTTCTGATGATTAACTTCTGTCATTAAGTTGTCAAGATTCTACAATATTTTTTTCTTTTTAATTCATTTAACTTACAAATAAAAGAAAATAAAAGACAAAAAAAGTCACATAGATTGGCATGTGATTCTGCATTTTTACCGCTTATTTGCTTCTTGGCATTTGGATGAAGAAATAAATACTCGTTAACTTGTTCACTTAGCCATTCAGAACTTGCTGACTTTTTTGCTCCAACGTTAACTTTCCCAATGCCGTCACACATACACAACCCATATAACCACCACACAAAACTGTCCAGGTCTCCTTAAGTCTGCCGTGTTGAAGCCAAAATCCCCTGTATATCTGTTAATCCTATAATAATTAATATCAAGCCACAATTTCTATTACAGTTTGAAAGATGGCTTAGATGAACTGGAAAAAAAAAAAAAACACACACATATTCTCATTTTTCAAATGTTCTTATTCTGTTCCCCAAATCTGAGGGTGATTCACCATGTTTCTAAATTTGAGCTATCCTTCATATCATTTTAACTTTCTTCTTTTTAATAAATTCTTCTTTGTTTCTTTAATGTAAAACTGTGATCTCACCAATTATAGACAAGTTAATTATAATATGCTGGGTTAAAGCAATGCCTTATACACAGCAGCTGCTTAAAATTTTGCTGAGAAAAGGAATTAGTCTATCCCATGATTTAGGAGACTCTTATTAATAGTAATAGTAAACAGTAATAATTTTGTATTGATAAAGTCTAACTTAATTTCAATGTCATGATAAAAGCTTTCAACTTAAGTGCTTAGCATGTAGGTTATGCAAGTAATAATACATTGAGCAGATACTGAAGAGTTTTGATTGGGTTTAAACAAAATGTTTTCTATTAACTTTGTTAACTCATATATATATCTCTTTTCACCCAGACATGCTGGCTTTACTGAGAAAAAGAGTTCTATTCTTACATGAGATGGTTCTCATCTGCCACCTCTACTTTTATTAACTCCACTATCCTTAAACACTAATGCCAGAACTACAAAAGGAATCCATTTCCTATCATCTGATTCATTCAGCTTTGATTAATCTCAAGCAAATTTTACATTGATTTCTTTCACGGAATTAATACATTTTAGTTTATAATTTTCCTCAGCCACATATCTGATATCCCTCAGTCAGTTCAGTTGCTCAGTCGTGTCTGACTCTTTGTGACATGAGTCAGAAAAGACTCTTAATACAATTCTGGTATCCCTAAATTGTATTAGAAATAGAGCCAATAAAGTGCGTCCATAGGTCTTGAACATAAAATCACTGAAGATTAAACTTGTACAGAGCTACTGACTTGAAATACAAGAAATTTCAGGGTTTCTATGCTAGATCTGCTGCCAAGAATAACTATGGCTATAGGTTCTCTATGTCTTAGTTTCTTTACCTAAAAAATATAGGTCACACTATATAAACTTGGTAGCAAAGTTCCTGTTATAGCTCTGAATCATCTGTTAACTCTAATTTTTGTTTTGTTTAAATGCAATTGTTTCATCCACTATATGTCTTCTTTTTCATGCATGCAACTTGAAAGAGGAACAACTAATTAAGAAAATTTCCAAATATTTTGGTCACTTAACAACAATTTAACTGAAAGTGAATTAAAAGCTGGCTAGTTTGGGATATCTATGTGTATGAACCTGTTATTGATAAATAGTCTGTGGCATTCTTCTTTGTAGGAATTACCAACATTGATCTCCTTATTTTCTGAGTACGTACAAACTTGTTTACTTAGAACTTAGCTTATAGGATAGATAGGAACATTAGGAAATAATGTGCTAACCATTTTTTTTAACATTCATAAACCATATCATCACCTTTCTGTGAACTGATATTTTTATTAATCCACATCTCTGAATATTTAGAGTTGAATTCAATAGATGAATACACAATGACACACACAGTAGTAAGTAACCATTGATAATAATAATTATTGATTATTAAAAGTTAATAATTGCTAAAGTTAAGAGATTTTGAAGAATTTCATTGATAAAAAGAACAGTATTTTACAATGCTATTCTTCATGAAGAATATCTATTCTCTTCACAAACTAAGAAGAATCATTGAACAATTTTACCTACATTAATAGTCAGATTGTTATTGCAAATGATGTTTATTTATTTGACAAAAACATATCATGATGCTTAGCTACAATTATTTAGATAAGTTTAGGAACAAACAAAACATAAAAATAAAACTTGTCTTGATTTCAACTTTTCTTTTATTTACTTTATTTTTAGTTTACTTGCATACTCTATTAAATACCCCCAACTCTATTAAATACACGTCCATGTACCCGGTGTCTAATGCCAAAAATTTAGAAGGAGCTCATTATTTCTCTTTTTTCTTCACTCTCCCTGGTTTCTGCTGGCTTTACTCCCAAGATCTATCTTAATTCCATACATTATTATCCTTCTCTATTTCAGCTGTTTCAAAATTGCAGATGCCTCTAAATTGTTTTCCTAAACCCAATATTCTACCTGAAATCCACTCGCCAAGTATCAGTCAACAGTGTTCTAGAACTAAAATAAGTAAATAGCCACAGAATTGCATCCTTTTGCTTTCTCATTAGTATTTTGCTTACTCCCACACAATCTTGAAACTCTATCCCAAATCACAACATAACATTCTCACTTCTAACAAAGGTCTACACAGTCCTGAAGGATGCGTCTCTTATCTCCCTCTAACTCACTGTACCAAACTTGACAACTTTTCGATTCTCTGGAACAACATGCCAAGCTCATCCCCATTTTGCCAATTTCACAATTGCTTTTCCCTGTGCTTTAAACTTCACTCCCAGATCTACCATTTTTTCACAACTAATGTCTCAAGAAACAGTCAGTTTTTCATGGTAGACTCTTCAATTTATGTCCAACTCTTTGCAACCGCATGGACTGCAGCCCATCAGGTTCCTCTGTCCATGGGGTTTCCCAGGAAAGAATACTGGAGTGGGTAGCCATTCCCTTCTCCAGGGGATCTTCCCAATGCAGGGATCAAATCCAGGGTCCTGCACTCCAGAAAGATTCTTTAATGTCTGAGCCAGTCTAAAGCCAGTTCAGGGAAGCTGGACTGTTCTAATCAACAGTGTGAATTTGGCAAGACTCACAAACTCTCCAGGGATTCTATTTTGTTTTCTATAGTTTTTGTTGTTTGTTTGTTTGTTTGGCCTTGCTGTTGGCATGTGGGATCTTTAGCTCTCCCAACCAGGGATCTTACCCATGACCCATGAAAGAGAAGCTCAGAATCTCAAACACTAGACTGCCAGAGAAGTCCCAATTTTGTTTTCAACAAAATGAGGAGGTTGAGTTTGACATATTCAAATTGAATAGAGTTCTGATATACTAGGAGACTCCTCTTTCTTTTTGAAACTTATTAATTTCCTTAGTTTATGTTATTCAATTTTTATTTGATTGGAAATTTGTAAACTTCTGCATATGACATTATTGAGGTAGGGAAGTGATTAAAAAAGCTAAAAAATGGTGTTGTTAAGAAACAACTGAAAATAGCAATTTGAGTTTTTTTTTTTTTTAATCGCATCACAGCTTATGACATTGTGGTTGTAAATAAATATTGTAATAACAGTATTTGGATTACTCCACACTGGCTAGTGTTAGCATTTTATAAAAAACTAAATTGTGTATTATTTAATACACAATTACTTTAATCTAATGAAAAGTGTAGTGGTAATTTGAAACAGTTCTTCCTCTGAATTGAAGCTGTCAAGTTTATTAAATTTGAACTAATGGGAAATTCTTTGGCTTTGTAATGAGATAAGGCACTAATTAGAGCCTTCCATTTAGCTTAGAAATTTTGACCTTGGAGAAGAGAGGAGAGAAGAGAAAGGAGATGATAGAAAAGAAATATGAGAGCAAACAGGGGCAAAGACAGAGAGAGAGAGAGAGAGAGACAGAGGCACCAGCAGCATTTCATTGATTTTTAATTTTTTTAACATTTTATTTTGATTACTTATTTATGCTTTGCCTTGAAGAGAACATTTAAACAAATCTTAGGATGCTCTATATTTCCTGCTGTATATTTTGTACACTGATTTTTTTTCCTATTAAATATTTTAATGAATCCTTTTATTTTATGAGTGGCAGAGTTTTTTATAAGGAAAAAGGAATATCCTACAGAAGATATCAGAATGCAGTCACACATGTAATAGAGAATCACAGCAATGTTTAGGCAGTAAAATTAATTTTCTATTAACAGTAGGTAATACAATTATAAAGTACTGGGCTGCAAGGAGATCCAACCAGTCCGTCCTAAAGGAGATCAGTCCTGGGTGTTCATTGGAAGGACTGATGTTGAAGCTAAAACTCCAATACTTTGGCCACCTGATGCGAAGAGCTGACTCATTGGAAAAGACCCTGATGCTGGGAAAGATTGAGGGCAGGAGGAAGGGGATGACAGAGGATGAGATGGCTGGATGGCATCATCGACTAGATGGACATGGTTTTGGGTGGACTCTGGGAGTTGGTAATGGACAGGGAGGCCTGGCGTGCTATGGTTCATGGGATTGCAAATAGTCGGACACGACTGAGTGACTGAACTGAACTGAAATGAATACAATGAAGTATTTACCTAACATTTTTGTCTGGTCTATACTAACCCAAATCAGTTAAACATTTTTGTTTTTGCTTTTAGAATTTCATCTTTTTCTGAGAACCAAGCAATCATACAACACATGTCCAATCACATTTTTAAAGTTCAGCAAAATCAGAATAGAATAAATTCTAAGTTAAGAGTATGTCGTTGCTTATAGCTGTGAAAAGAAGCATGTATTTAAATACAATTTCATATTCCTTGACTTGAAAGTACAACTGAGATTCCAAAATAAAGATACCCCATTTGTATTTTTATATTGGAGGGTGAATCATTTCATTGTTTATTTCATAAAGACATGTTATCTTTCCATGTTATGGCTTTTAAAAGGATATAATTTAAGAGCTTACTTTCAGTATTTAAATGTCAAATATACTTTTATTGATATAACTATCTACAAGTGAAAAATGAACAATGAACTTAAGTTTAATATATGCTTTCAAGCATATTCAAAATGACTTCTTGGATGAAAGCACATTTTATTTACAATGAAATTATCATCTAGCCAGATAGATCATGTGGCATATTCTGAATAGTGTAGTTGATAAGTGAAAAAGTGAAAGTGAAAGTTGATCAGTCATGTCCTACTCTTTGCCCCATGACTATACAGTCCATGGAATTTTTCAGGCCAGAATACTGGAGTGGGTAGCCTTTCCCTTCTCCAGGGGATCTTCCCAACCCATGTATCCCACATTGCAGGTGGGTTCTTTACCAGTGGAACCACAAGGGAAACCCAAGAATACTGAAGTGGGTAGCCTATTCCTTCTCCAGCGGACTTTCCCTATCCATTAACTGAACCGGGGTCTCCTATGTTGCAGGCAGATTCTTTACTAACTGAGCTCTGTGGGTGCTGATAATCCAGCTATTCACAAGCTTAGACCTCTTCCTATAAAGATGATGGAAACGGCAGCAAGTCTCCAATGTAGAATTTCTGCAAATGTTCTGAGGATTTCTAGCCCTATGCAACATTCTACTTAACAATAAAACAAAATTATGTCTACATTAAAATAGTTTTGGCAAATGCTGCCTTGTATATTCTCTGCTTGGACCTTAAAATGCAAAGTGGCTTATTAAAGGCACTGAGAGTATTGTAGTTGTGGAAATAATTTCGTTTTTAACCTACAACTTTTACAACCTTATTGACCACGGAGGTGCTATTATTGTAGTTATTGTTTTATCTGATTTGCTTTGTTTTGTAACATCTATTAGCAACTGGTGGAACAGTCATGGACCTCTGGGAAATTCAATCTAACTGAGTGAGAAAATGGAAATTTTCAGCTTACCAAGCACAAGAGGGTAAGACAAGAAAGAGACATTGCAGGGTCTTTATTTTTTATTGTTGTTTTTCCTTCTATATTCTACCAGAATAAGACTTTATTTACAATCTCCCCCAAACAATCACTGCCACTTCTTCATACAAATCTGAGTAAAAAACAAAGAAGCAAGCAAACAACAGCAACAAACATTGTTCACAGGTTCCAGGCAAGAATATAAAGCAGTGAAATTTATCTAAAGTGCTCTTCCACCATCAGGCTTTCTGTCTCCTCTCCACACACAGCCTAGGGACCCCTGGGAAACTATACTGTTTTAAGCATCTTTGTTTGGAAGACCACCATGCATTCTAGACCCCTCTGTACCTGTTTATCACTTGCTGTTTTATCACCTCCTAATGATTCTGCTTCCCAGGTGGCTCAATGGTAAAGAATCCACCTGCCAGTTCAGGAGACTCAGATTTGATCCCTCAGTCGGAAAGATTCCCTGGAGGAGGAAATGGCTACCGACTCCAGTATTCTTACGTGGAGAATCCCATGGACAGAGGGGCTTGGCGGGCTACATCTATGGGTCACAAAGAGTTGGACATGCCTGAGCAACTGAGCATGCACAAGGTAAGATAAGATAATGATTCTGCTATGTTTTTCTGATTCCCAGCTAACTACTTCATTCTGTATTAAGACACACAGTACTTACTATGCCATTCTTCTGTTAGAAATGCTTTTATTTTTTAAAAGTCTTTATTGAATTTGTTACAATATTACTTCTTTTTTTAAATTAAACTTTTAAGTTTACATTGAAGTATAGCCAATTAACAATCTGTGATAGTTTTGGGTGGACAGCAAAGGGACTCAGCCATACATATACATGGATCTTATGCTCTGCCTAGTCTCCCAGTCGTTCTGACTCTTTGCAACCCCATGGACTGTGCCCATCAGGCTCCTCCATCCATGGGGATTCTCCAGGCAAGAATACTGGAGTGGGTTGCCATGCCCTCCTCAAGGGGATCTTCCCAACCCAGGAATATACGTATACATTCTTCCCCAAACTCCCCTCCCACCCAGGCCGCCACATAGTATTGAGCAGAACTCCATGTGCTAAATAGTAGGTCCTTGTTGGTTATCCATTTTAAATATAGCAGTGTGTACCTGTCTATCCCAAACTCCCTGACTATCACTTCCCCCCATCCTTCCTCCCTAGCAACCGTAAGTTCATTCTCTGTGAGTCTGTTTCAGTTTTGTAAATAAGTTCCTATGTATTATGTCTTTTCAGATTCCTCATATAAGGGGTGTCATTTGATGTTTCTTTTTCTCTGACTTACTTAACTCAGTACTACAATCTCTAGGCTTGAATTATTTCTTTCTTACCAGAAGTAGTACTCATTCTGTCATTTTTGAGACTGAACCCGTGGTGTTGGAGAAGCCTCTTGAGAGTCCCCTGGACTACAAGGAGATCAAATCAGTCTATTCTAAAGGAAATCAGTCCTGAATATTCACTGGAAGGACTAATGTTGAAGTTGAAACTCCAATACTTTGGCTACCTGATGTGAAGAACTGACTCATTGAAAAAGATCTTGATGTTGGGCAAGGTATAAGGAGGAGAAGGGGACGGCAGAGGATGAGATGGTTGGATGGCATCACCGACTCGATGGACATGAGTTTGAGCAGGCTTTGGGAGTTGGTGATGGACAGGGAAGCCTGGCGTGCTGCAGTCCGTGGGGTCGCAGAGTCAGACACAACTGAGCCACTGAACTGAGTTGTAGTCCAGGATCTACGATCACGTTAAAAATCAAAGCACGATTATTTCCAAATACACTTGTGTCCTCCCCTGCCAATTTTTTGTTGATTCGGTGTCAAATCCATGTTTATTTCATCAGGCACTACCCACACCCAGACTCAATATGAATGCTGGCTTCTCCATAAACTTTCCTGTATTCATTACTTATTCCCAGGGCACACCTGTATTTGTTATAATTTTGTCTATTTTTGCATTTCTCTGTGAATAAATGAAAGCTACTGTACTGTTTGCTCTAGACATATTTGCATTTTTAGGGACATGACTTTTCTAAAGATAGAATAACTTAATTTTAATGGTAAACTTTGTTGTAGACACCAAAGAGGATTAGGGGTAAAAATCTGAGGTCTGTGTGACTACTTAGCATCTTTCAGATACCCACGCAAATTTAACTATACTCATGACTTTCTCAAAAGTGGTCTACAAAATTGTACACTCACTTTTGCAATTAGAAACTTTATATAGTGCTGGAAAAAAATCATTATACAGAAGCAAAGTTAGAGACCAATGATTGTGGGTACAGTCAATGTATGCATGGCTTTCTGGTTAGATTCTCTAATCATTCCTCTCATTCTACATTCTGATTGTATGCTTTAATTAACCTTTATAAGGACATGATAAACCTGGAATTTTAATGTCTGTCTATATGATTGCTATATTCTAATTCTTAAAGCACTCACCAGTAGTTCCCTGCAATAGTGAATGGAGACAGTACCTCTTTGTTATTGTGAACTGTGCTGTATTAACATTGCCCCCTTTTTTATCGTTATTCCATAGCATCATTGCATTGGCTTTGCTCTTGTATGAAAATCTGAATGTGCTTGTTGGTAGTTGGGGTTAATGAAGAAAGACATATTTAAGAATCGTAAAATCAACCGTCAGACTGACTTTAAAATTCTTTAGTCTTCTTTTACCCACAGGTACTTTTTCTAGACTAGATATGAGCAACTGAGCTCACATCTAATAAAAATAAAAAATCCCCAAATAAGATCACTTGTGTGTTCTCACATAGAAAGTATTAGGCAATACTTTTCTGAGGTGAGTCAAAAAGAAATGACTCTGTAGAAATGTAACAGAGACAAACTACATAATCAGAAATCTCAATATGAAATCTAAAACTCTGTTTCCTTAATAGAATCTAATTTACTTTTTGGAGTCTCATGTCTGCTTGATAGAGGAAAATTTAATGTTGCTATCTTATGATATTCTAGTCACTCTTACTTTAAAAGAGTTTCAGTCAGGTAAATATTCAGTCAACTTCAGGCATCTTTATCTCACTCAATAGTCACAGATACTCCTCCAAGATTTCTCAGCTTCTCCAGGATTGTTCCCTCCCTAACAGGCCTGTTAGACAGCAAAGAGTCCGGCGAGCCTAATCCTGTCTCTCAGCGGGCACTCACTGGGTCTCCGTTGCATGCACCTCTCAGCTCTGACCCAGTGATGCTCACCTTTCCCTGCCTCTCTTCAACAGTTCCCACCCCAAGCAGCGCTAGTGGCTGGTGCTCTTCAGGGCCATAGAGGAGATCGCTTTGTCCCCTAATAAGTCTTTGAGATCAGTTTGAGGTGATGCATAGGAGGCCAGCTGTGGCTCGCTCTCAACCCATGAAGCTCAGTGATTCTCAGTACATCCCAGAAGTCCAGACTTGTATTTTCAATTTTTTCACATTGTTTCCTTTCTCTCCTTGGCTGTCTCTTTTGCTCTGGAAATGTGAGGCATATTCTCTAGGATCTATAGCTCAGCCCACTCAGGAAGAGGGCTTTAATTATTTATGCTGAGAATCACATTCTAATGGTAAACCAAGAGTTTCCCCAGAGCCTTCTCCAACACAGTGAGTAAAGGAGGAACAGCCTTCTGAAACACAGTTCTCTAAACTTTCTTCAGGCTCAAAAGGTCTTTGATCTCTGGCCATTTATCTACATTCTTTCCAACTCTGCATGAAATGAGTGTGTCTGACACTTGGGATCTGATGTCTTTGTCCTCAGCTGTGAGCCACCTGCCCCGTGTGTGTGTGTGTGTGTGTGTGTGCGCGCGCATGTGCTCCATTGTGTCCAACTCCCTGTGACACTATGAACTGTAGCCCACCAGGCTCCTCTGTCCATGGGATAGTCTAGGCAAGAGTACTGGAGCATGTTGCAATTTCCTTCTTCTCCAGGGTATCTTCCCAGCCCAGGGATCAAACCTGCAACTCTTGAATGTCTCCTGCATTGGCAGATGGATTCTTTATCACTAGAACCACCTGGGTGACCCATTCAACCCTTTATAGCTTGGGACAAATGACAAGAAAAGCCAAGCAAAAACTCTGGAAGAAAGAAAACCTCTCCTTAGATCCTCAGATTGAAATTTCATTTCACTTGAATAAAATTGCCTTGATTGTTATATGAAAGCGCAATCCTCTCTCCTGTGATGTGTGATTGGTAACATTTACTTCTCAAGTATCCTTCGTCTCAAGACTATGCTGTTCCTCTCTGCTCCTCCCCATCTCCCTTTCTCTTCTCTTTCTCTCCTCTCCTCTCACTATTTTTTCTTTCCTTTCCATCTTTTCCTTTGAATGTTTTATTGAGAGAGTCATACCTATGGTCTCCGACACATCTTGAGGAAGAAAAGACAATATAGAAGATGACTGAACTCAAAACCATTAATGGAAACTTATTAAAGACCTAACGATTATTGACTTATAATCAAGCAACACAATTCTTAACCTTCTTCCCCATTGCCCCAAAATGGCTAAAAAAGATTCCATTTCCACAAATTTACTCAAAGTCTATTCTTTCACACATCTGTTGTCAAGACTTATTTGAAGTATATTCCTCCAAATTTAGTTTATTCCAGCCTAAAGATGCTGTAAATAATGAGGAATTCCCTGTGGTTATAGGTTTTAACTGTGAAGAAGCAAGTTTCCATGGCAGAATACCATTTTATGCAGGAAAACAGGGCGTGGCTAGAATGTGAAGCCCACTTTCCTACTGCAAACATAGAAGAATTTGGGGATATGATGCTGTATTTTACACCACTAAATAGAAACCATTAATTTCAGCTGATTCACATGAACAGACTGAATGTCTATAAAACACAAAATTATTCATAATGATATTAATTAGTGTTATAAGTGTGGGTTGTTATAACTATTGGAATCCGCAATAAAAGAGAAAAAACTAAAATTGAATTTGCCAATGATCCCAGAAAATAGATTTAAATACAATCTATACCATCATCTATAATTTAACATGTAAAAAGCCCTGCTTTATTGAACAGATATGAGGGGAGACTTGGCTTTGACTTTGGGAAACATCCTTAAGTCTTCTTTTTAAATCCATTAATCAGTTAATTTGTGGCTGTTCTGAGTCTTCGTTGCTCTGCCTGGCTCTCTCTAGCTGTGGTGAGCGGGGATTACTCTGTCGTTGCACAAGCTCCTCACTGCAGTGGCTTCTCTTGTTGCAAAACACAGGCTCTGGAGAGCAGGTTTGGGTAGTTGCGGGGCACAGGCTTAGTTGTCCTGCAACATGTGGACCAGGACCATTTCTGGACCAGGGCTCGAACCAGTGTTCCCTGCGTTAGCAGGTGGATTCTTAACCACTGGAACACCAGAGAAACACATCCTCAAGTGTTGAAGCTTTAGTTTCTTCCTCCTCGGTGGATATATTAACACAGCATCACAGTCAGGATCCAATTGCCTCTATGAAGTGCTAAGCCTGCACAAATATGCTCAGTACCTTTCAACTCTTTTAAACAAGAAACTCTTGTAAAATTATTACAAGATTTTTTTATTGTAAGTTACTAATTAGAAATGCCAGAACTGAGACCAAGGCAGAAAATAGCTCTTCAGAGAAGGCAATGAATTGACAAAAGAAGTCTGACAGAGCAATTCTAACTGCCCTGTTTTGGTTTTCATAGCAATTCTTTGAAATCACAGTCTTCACGAAGAAACGTGTTATGCTGACTACCTAAAGTAAATAGAATAATCGAAAACAATTTGCAAGACATTTGCTGCTGATGGATTCATTTTGTAACACTGCCTGCCAAAACATGAAAGTAAACCTTTGTTTTAATTAATATAGAATCTAGGTGGAATATTCTTTGGTGCAACAGGAGCCTATTTTTAATGGAATAGGTCAAAAAGAAAAGCAAGCTGAAATGATATGACAGATGATTTTTGTCATACAGTCTGGATTCCACCTCAGATGTGAACAAGTACTTAGAAATAATTCATGTAGTGAATGAAAGGATCAGGCGCTTAAAAAACAAGCCAATCATGAAGAAAATTCATATATTTTAAGACGAGGTACTATCACTGAGATAGCATATGTTAAATCCTTAAATTTCAATGGAATAGATCTTAGCTGTATAACGTGTGATGCATTACACTAATATTAGGCCCCTGGACTATAGACCTAAAACTGATGTGAAATGATGCTATTTGTGAGTGCAATTTTAAGACTGATTTTGTTCTTTAGTCCTTAACTTGGGTGCTCCATTTATAATTCATGTGAATGGCATAGCATTTGCCTTTAAGAGACAATATTATACATTTTTAAAAGCGATTCCATTCTGTTTCCTGAGAATATACTTGGCATTAAATGGTACACAAGCTATTTTTCTCCCAAGAAGTGTTTTGTTTGTTTCATGTGCTTGAAATTCAGTAGAGTACACAGATAGTAAGAGAATTTTTTCCAACTCAGTTTAAAGAAAATATCATAGCTAACTGAATGCATTCTCACACTTTGGCTTTTTAATATAAATTGCATCCAATGAGAAATCCTTTTCACAAAATCCAGCAGATACTGTATCAATAGATTATGTTCTTTTGTGTTTCTGTATTTATCTCCATTTTTTTCTCTAAATCATATAGTAAGCAACTGCTGTTCTAAACACTTTTTGCTATAATTATTTGCAAGCACTGGAAACTCTACACAGAATATATAACACAGACCTAAGAACTCATTTTTCTTTCGTGAGATACACAGTCCTGGAACTCAGTATCTTAATTCACTTGAACATTTATTATAGAGTGTTTTATGGAAATGCTTATATAGCTAAGCTTTTGGAAAGTAAGTCAATTAAAACCATTAGAGCAACATGCTAATGCAGTGGCCTACTTCAGCATCTTGCTGGGACTAACATTCAGCTAAAAGTCAGCACACTGTAAAATGAACTAGCTACTCTCCAAATATGTTATATTAATTTAAAAGAAGAAATCAAATCCTCAAAGTTTAAGAGGGTGGATTGGTTCACATCTGAGTTGAATTTGTGAATTTTACAGCTTCAGGAAAAATGAAAGTCTGTCTCTAAGTCATTTCTAACTCTTTTTGGGACCCCACCAGGCTCCTCTGTCCATGGGATTTGCCAGGCAACAATACTGGAGTGAATTGCCATTTCCTTCTCCAGGGGATCTTCCCTACCCAAGGATCAAACTGGTATCTCCTGCATTGTAGGTGGATTCTTTACCACTGAGCCACCTGGGAAGCAAGCCCTTTGGTAAAGATATGTCATATTATATAAATTTTAGAGCTATCAAAAGCTAATAGTATCAGCTATTTCCTCTAATCTCTAGATCATGTTTATTCTTACAAAAATAACTATTTTAATAACTACTCGCCTCTCCCCTCCCCACAAAGACAGGAGCTAATAGCTAGAAAATATTCTTAAGAGCTTTAGTCAGGATTGCAAATGCGCTGAGCCTTGAATAACGCACACCAGAAGGATGGTGAATTGCAGAGGTTTCTGTAGCAGGTACAGCATGACTTAACAAAGTCACACAAATTACAGATCACTACTGATCTGTTTCTTTTGAAGTCATATTGAATTTTAGGTAGTTCCAATATCTGCAACTTTCAACTTATGAAAGTTTCTGTTTGATCAAACTACATTTGTGGCCAAAATATACAGAAAACATAAAATGGAACAACTGGTACTGAATTAAATAATTACTATTGGAAATATTCTGAAAAATAACCTATGGGGGAAAAATGCTCACAAAGAATAAGCCTTGAATTTTTGTCTGCCTATATTTTGATACTTTCAGACAGGTACGTAGTGATGTTTCATAAAACTAACATATACATATTTCATATAGCTTATGTCACTGAAGTTAAAGTAGATTCTGGATATTTTAATGCCGTTCTATCTACTAAGAGCATATCATTCCTCATAAATAGAAAACTTGCAACTAAAATCCAGGTACCAGTAATAAACATTAGCTTAGTAACTCCAAATGAGAATTTAAAACAATGCATAGATACATCTTTCAACATAAAATAAATTTTCATTTATGTGTATATCAGAATTTTAGTACCTCTATAAAAATAACATTAAATATGGTTTAAATGGTTGTTTGTATTAATTATCAGAGTTTTGCAGCAGAACCTTGTTGCAAAAGTAACCATCTTGGGTAGGGCAATTATTAATAAATAATAAAAAGACAATTTTTTTGAGGATTCTCACTGTTTGAGTAGACTTGGACAATACATTTATGAAGGAAAGGTTAGTTTGTTTTTTATTTTACAGGTTTACTCATAGTTTGTCTCATGAGACAGTACTGACATATCATAAAGCTCATGTTCTAAGAAATACACTTTAGGAAGCTCGGGCCCAGTCATACAAATATTTGGGCTAAGGCTAAGATTTAAGAGTGGTGATAGAGAAAAGATTAAGGATCAAATGCATTTTTTCTTTAAATTTGTCAAATCTGGGAAATCCAAGCATAGCCAAAATGAAAATCTGGATGTCTAGAATTTGAATAATCCTCTGGTTTTTTATGTAGATAAAAATAGAATATATGCTGAGCTACCTTTGTTGCTATTTTCTTTTTTCTTTCTTCTTCCCTTTCTCCCTCTCTACCTGTCTCTTTCATTCTCTTTCTTCACAAAATTTCATTGAAGATTGCATAGAAAAAACAAAAAGAGATTTCACTTCTTGTCAAAGTTCTGACAGTGATTTGATCTCTGAGTGACCTTTGTCGAGTCTTTTCGCCTCTTTGCACCTATGGAAGGCATTAAATTGATTTTTTTGAGAGGCCTATCAAAAACCCCTGCTGGCTCAGATGATATAGAATTCACCTGCAATGTAGGAGACCTGGGTTCGATCCCTGAGTTGGGAACATCCTTGGGAGGAGGGCATAGCAACCCACTCCAGTTTTCTTGCCTAGAGAATCCCCATGGACAGAGGAGCCTGGCAGGCTATAGTCTGCAAAGAGTTGGACACAACTGAGCGACCAAGCACAGCACAGCACATCATAGACTCAACGTTCTGTGACACATAACAAGGATGCTTTTCTCCTTCACCTTGCAGCCTGGTTATCAGGAAAAGCACTAACCTTGACACTGACATTTCATCATTGGTGCTTAGTGAATAGGCAAGTTGGGTTGTAGATAAATAAGCAGGATTGTCCATGAATGGTTTCAGAAGTACTTTCTTTGTCCATGTGATGGATGAGACCAAGGTTGGGGTGGGAGATGAGGGGTGGGGGGTCTCCTTTCCCCCTGCTAGAGAAGGTATAGTGAAAGTGAAGATGCTCAGTCATCTCCGACTCTTTGCTATCCCGTAGACTGTAGCCCACCAGGCTCCTCCATCCATGGGATTCTCCAGGCAAGAATACTGGAGTGGGTTGCCATTTCCTTAGCTGAGTCCAACTGTAAGACTCTGACTTCCCCAAGTCTTAAGGTCTATGCACTGGATATTCTTAGTAGCACATTTAAAGATGTGATATCCTAGTTCAGGTTATTTGGTGTCCAAATGCATGTTGTTTTGTCTTGCTTCTTTCAAGCACTCTCTCAAGCTTGCCCTATAAGAATAAAAATGGGAGAAGTCGCTGTGCTGGAGAACAAGTGTGCAGAGTGTCCAGACTCATGATGTTTTCAGCCATCCTGTAGGTCAAGTACTTGAATCCACAGGGTCTAGAAGATAAACGTCCTTGCCTCCTAGAAGCCCTTCTTTCCAGAAGTTCTAGTCTGTGATTATGAATTTTGCCTTGTTTCAGTTAAGCCCTTTAAGTGGCCTTTTTATTATCTGAGCTTATGTCTAAATGTCCTTATTTGATTTCTATCCAACACATTTGATCACAATTATTCCTAGAACTACATTATTTTTAAGTTAGAATATTTAACTTGGACTCTTACTGTAAGATTATATACTTCTTCAGATTTGGTCCTAATATTAATAAGATTTCAAATGACAGGACATTTGATATTTTTTTACTTCCCAAATTAATGCAACCTCTTTCCATATTTCTCTACCCTTAAATGTTCCAACTATATCATCTACTTTGTCTTTTACCATCCTTAAATAGGTTTATTGATTTTTTTTTACTGCTTTCAGACTAAGTCTTTGGTGATAAGAATAGACATTTAAAATAACTCATAGTGAAAGGTCATTCCTGGCAAAAACTTAAGTCTTTGCTTCCTTTTGAACATGAGGATTATTATCTAAGAAAAACAAGCTACCAGCAAAATTGATCATATCTCTACATAGTGGGTAGCAGAATTGATCTCAAGATACAATTATAAGAATACTGTTGTATGGGTAGTTATATGGGACCAAAACACTATATCTTTTACATTTGTAAAGGTAATCCTTGTCTTGTTGATATTACAAGCAATTTCATTTCTCCAACTGAGATGAGGCAAGTGAGATTAAAAAAAAAATCAAACACATTCAATATTTTAAGTTTTTACAGCCATTGACTGCACTGGTATGATTACACTGGTCTTAAAAACTAGTATGTGTTACATTGTTATTCAACAATGTACACCTTGACCATAGAAAGTTCCATCTCTACCTGGATTATCCTTTAGCCAAGCAAGATCTTCTCTGGAGGAGTCACTTTATAATTAAAGATACAATTTTAAACTCATGGACATAAATAGTATAACAAAATTAAAAATGGGAGCTTGAATAGAGACTGACTGCTATCTATTGGTGGTAGGAGTTGAGTATGTATTTAAGGAGAGAGAATTACAATTGGTCTCAAATGAAAAGAGGTATGGTCAAGTGAAAATGGGTTGAAAGGTTAGGAGGGAGTTGGCTAATCCTGTCATAAAGAACAATTCAACTGATAGAATTGCACTTCGTGATAAGCAATGATGACAAATAAATTTTAAAGATGGAAGCCTAGGGTTAGATTTTGGAATACCTTAAATACCAGAAGAGGAAATGAATGGGGAAAATAAGCGGAAGTCTTCAAACATCTTTGGGCTGGAGAGTGACATCAAATCCACAGCATTTCAAAAGTATTAATCTGTCTTCCCAGGTGGCGTTAGTGGTAAAGAATCCACCTGCCAATACAGGAGACATAAGAGATGCGGGTTTAATCCCCAGGTCAGGAAGATCTCCTGGAGGAAGGCATGGCAACTCACTCCACTATTCTTGCCTGGAGAATCCCATGGACAGAAGAGTCTGGTGGGCTACAGTCCATGAAGTCACAAAGAGTCAGACGGGACTGAAGTGATTTAGCACATAAGCAACCTGTCTTTAATGCTTGAGGTGAACAAGATAGAGCAATGATGAATAGCAGAGAGAGCATGAAGAGGTTGTTTTAATAACTCAGACTAGAAGGATTGAAGAGCAGTGTCAGTCAGTGAGTACAGGAATGTGACACGGGATCCAGAAAAGTGAGTAAGGTAGAAGCAAAAGAAACTAACAACTAATTTTGATGGGATAAAGGAAGGTAGTAATCTAGATTATAGAACTTGATCTAATAATTATATCAAACTTATCAATAAAAGAAATGCCACCAATTCCCCTGAACACACACAGATACCACCATCATCACAGCCCCCACACAAATGGCATCTCCTATATCCCAATAAAGGGTGACCCCATTCTTCCATCTTTCCAGACCTTAAAGCCTTGCAGATGTTTTAGGCTCCTCTCTTTCTCTCTCACCAGTATTAAACTATCAGGATATACTGTCATCTCTATCCTAAAAACATATCGAGAAATTGTGTGTTTCACTGCCATTTGGTCAACACCATCATCCTTTCTCACTTGACCAAGGGGTGATAACTTCCTAACTGTTCTTCTTGATTCCTTTCTGTTCCTCTTTGGCTTCTTGATTTTACAATAGGCAGAGAGAACCTCACTCAGACTTTCCACGGCTTCGAATCGTATCACAGAGAGGGTCAAAGTCCACCTCTTACAAAGCCCCAACACAGCACACACTGCTTCATGTCTCTGTATTCCTCTCTAGCTCATTACACTTCTGGTTTTACTGCTCAGATGAGACAAGTACCCTATTACCTAGGGACATTTGCACTTGCTGTTTCATTTGCCAGTTATAATTTGCCCCCAGATATTCAGAGTTATGACACTTATTTCAGACGTTTTCTTTAAGGCTATTTTCCCAATGAGGACTTCCTGGTCATCTTATTAGAAATTGAAAACTTCCACAACTGCATTGCTCCCTAAGCCTCATAGCTATTCTATTTGTCTTTATTTCCCTATTATTCTCCAATATATGCATGTTTACATTTATTTCTTTAATTATTTTTCTGAGTTTTACCACTAGAGTGGATTTCACTGCTACATTTTTAACACCTATAAGAGTCTCCAAATACAGTAGGATGTCAATAAATATCTAATCAGAAAACAAATGAGAATTAAAGTGTATAACCAAGAAATTGAATAAAATACTGAAGAAAAACATTAAGGCAGACTTTCAAGACAAGATATCAATAGCAGTCCCATTTGTATTTTACACCACGAAAGAATATTCTTTAATATTCTGCTTTCATTTACATTTAACAAATCCCAGTCTTAGAAATGAGAAAGCTGAGGTACACTGCTTATAAAATCTGTATTGAGGATGCCATATAGAAAGGAAAAATCAAATAAAATATTAAAATAATAGTGAACATAATGAATACATTTATGCATTGCCAACTATTTCTTTGAAAAAAAAATGAATTGCTGTTAAACCACACACACACACACACACACACACACACACACACACACACACACAGAACAGCTTTTTCATCTATTCTAGATCTACTAGTAAATGAGTGACTGAGCAAACTATGAAATCCTGTTCCAACATCTTCCCTTCCTCCCAAGCATGTTTGGATATAAAATGAGATCACATAGCATGGAACAACATTAACTAAAAAACATGTCTATTAATCACTTAATTTGAATGTTCTGAGACAAATATGTCAGCAAATCTTGGCCTTGGACACAATTACAATGTAAGACAAAATACTGATGCAAAAAGTGGGTTGACAGGAAGACATCAGAATAAAATCATCAAACCGATTAATGAAAGATCAGTGAAGTCTTAATGCCTGTGGGAAGCAAGGTAAAGCAATTTTTGTTTCCTTATCAGTTTGTGTTGGGTTCCAGGAGTGAGACCACTTGGCAGCGCATGCATGTGGGGAGATGATTTGTTCCTGTGACAAAGACAGGGAAAAAAATCTGATGTGAAATGAGCCCAAGAAACAAACTGAACAGGTGATCAGAGAGTAGTAAAAGCAGCGAAGGGATTCATACCAGACTCAAGACAGCTTTTAAAAAGTAAGAATATATAATGAAAAACAAGAAAATGCAAGGTGCATGGATTCATTAAAGGAAGAGACAGAAGAGATGAGACAAGTCTAGCCTCCAGACTCGAGCATTTTTTCGGGAACATTACATCTGACTTAGTTTCACAAGCCCCCTTTTCTCTGGCAGCAGAGAGAATGACAAAATTCTTTCTGGCCCTTCATCCTCAGAAAACAACAAAACAAAAACTCATCTTTTACACTCACCCTAAAGGTTTTACTTCCTCTGATACAAGGTCTGAAGAGCATACATATTTTTCCTTAGATGAGTAGAATTATTTTTCAGAATGTTAGATTCTGTTTTGCAGACTTGTATTACCATTTTATAAGAAAACATTACTCAGTGAACTATCATGTAATTATCAAGAAGAAAAAGCACTTAAATGTTGAACTTTACATTGATCTATGCTATGATTTCATACACTGTACCATAAACAAAGGAATAGAAGTAAGGTTTCTGTGGTGTCATAAGAAGCAAAAAATAACTTCTCAAGGTCATTTGGAATTTCTTTTACTCCTATATTATCACTGAAATTTTAAACATCTACACAAATCAGGGCTACTTTGGAGATAGGTTCTTTGGATTTGTGTGTGTGTGTGTGTGTGTGTTTGTGTGTGTTTACATACTATTTGGCTCATTCCAATACAAAAGGTCACATTTTACTGTAAAGTGCTTCAAGTTCAAATGCAATATATACATTCCTGATAAATATGTAGAACTCACTGAATATTCTGGCATCTCTGATTTTTGCCTCAAATCTTTATAATGCACAGGTTTATTTTTTTAATTAAGAACAATAGATGAAAAAATTGTTTCATCTTATTAATGAAAGGAAGTGTTTGATCCAGTATGCATTAGAGTTCAAATGCACAGATAAAAGATAAAATGGTAGATTACTGAAGAGAAGCTCTTGGGATATGTACTCAGAATAAGAAAAGACATGAAAATATGTAATATCAGTATATCAAGCATCAGGAGTACACAAAGATCACAAGATATAATGATTTAGCTGCTTATCTATAAATGGAATGGATATTATTCTTTCATATGTAACACTTTATCGCAGAAGTCCAGTTTTCAAAAGATATGTCTGAATACATTGTCTCAAAGCTAGGAAGAAATCATTGATGTTGTTTAGTTACTAATCATGTCCGACTCTTCGTGACCCCATGGACTGTAGCCCGCCAGGTTCCTCTGTTTATGGGATTTCCCAAACAAGAATACTGGAGTGGGTTGCCAGTTCCTTCTCCAAGGAATAAATTATATTAGATAACTATTAACAGAGAACAAACAGTGGGACATATTTTCAACTCCATTTCTGATCCCTTAAGAGGCAATGAGTTAGAGACAGTATAATAAATAGCTTGAAATCAGTATGTAAAATTGTGTTTTCACATAGAGCAGCATGCACAGCAGTTTTCATGGTTTTAAAGAAAGTGTTACAGGTGACCAGAGCCTCTCAAGGAAGGCCAACATACACTTTCAGTACAGCTCACCCAGCCCAGCAGAAGAAATAGTGAAGTTCCACTCTAGAGAAAACTGGTGCTCTTATATATTTTATATTTGGATACATGGCTTTTAAATGATAAGACAAAGATTCATTAAGGGGTCTTTTTGCTTGCTGATCTCCTCCAATGTTGATTCATACATTAGGAAACAATTTCTTTTTTAGTTGAAATATTCATCCCATCATAGTACTTATTACTGGCTACACATTAAAGCCAGCAGCCAACTTTTCATGTTGGTAAAACACAATGCAAAACAAACAAAACACTAGAACAAAATAAGAGTCAGTGATTTTTTATATATACATTTTCTGATATGTTTTATTTAATTTAATCCAGAGAAAACAAAGTCCCAGATATTTTTATCTCTAACAGTGTTGTTGCCAATTATAAAAAATCAATTTCCCTATGTAAAATATAGTCTATTTTCTGATCTTCAAGGCTAGCATAATATTACCTACAATTTCAGTTCAAAAAGGCGTTGTGAAGGTATAGCATTGTTGCATTTGTTTGCTTGCTTTTAGTCACTAAGTCGTGTCCGACTCTGCAATCCCATGGACGGTAGCCTGCCAGGCACCTTGTCCATGGGATTTTCCCTGGCAAGAATACTGGAGTGGGTTGCCATTTCCTCCTCTGGGGGATCTTCCCAACCCAGGGATCAAATCTGCATCTCCTGCATTGGCAGGTGGATTCCCCTGCACCACCTGAATATCTCTATTTTGTTAAAGTATCAACCCTAGCTTGCCAATATATAATTCAATTGTTGATTAAATGTCTTGTGCAGATGTCATATAATGGGTATTCTCTGTGCTTGATGAGTTGGCACTGCCAAATTTCATGATTTTCATGGGCTTAGTTGTATACGGATCACTTTAAGAATTTTTGTGATTATTCATGATTCATGGGAAGTTCTGACAGAAGAATAAGATAGAAGGAAGTAGCTCAGAATTTTGATGAAAGGCAAAGGAGAAAAGGAAGAATGAATTGTTTAAAAACTTTTAACTTGAGCCATACAGAATATTATTTGGCTTAGAGGTGCTCTTTCTTTTCAAATTTTTACCTCCTCTATAATAAAAGAGGATAAAGAAACAAGAAGGAAGCAAATTATTCCAACAGACTTCTAAATATTTTCATTTTGGAAAAGAAATAAAAAGTTTTTGTGCTCATTTCCATTAAATCTTTGCTCAAATGTCACCTTCTCAATGAGTCTTGCCCTGACTGTTCTATCTAAAATGCAACTCTGAGGGCAAACCTTTCTTTGACCAGCTCTTTACTTTCTGACATTTTTTTTTTTAATTGGAACATAATTGCTGTCCAGCCGTGTTCCTTTCTGCTGGGTAAGAAGAGAGACGGCCATGTATATACATATCACCCCTCCCTCTCGCGCCGTCCTCCCACACCCCCATGGCATCCTCCAGGTCATCACAGAGCACCAAGCTGAGCTCCCTGTGTGGTATAGCAGTGTCCCATTAGCTAGCTATTTTACACACGGAAGTATGGGCTTCTCTGACAGCTCAGCTGGTAAAGAATCACCTGCAATGCAGGAGACCCCGGCTTGATTCCTGGGTTGAGAAGATCCCTGGAGAAGGGATAGGCTACCCACTCCATTATTCTAGGGCTTCCCTTGTGGCTCAGCTGGTAAAGAATCCACCTGCAACGTGGCAAAGAGTCGGACACAACTGAGCGACTTTACTTTCACTTTCACTTTTCATATATTTGTCAATGCGACCTTCTCAATCCATCCCGCCTTTTCCCCCACCCCTCATGTCTACAAATCTATTCTCTATGTCTGTGCCTCCACTCCTGCCCTGCAAATAAGATCATCAGTACCATTTTCCCAGATTCTATATATATGTGTGAACATACAATATTTGCTTTTGTCTTTCTGACTTACTTCCCTCATCCAAAGTGAAGGCTTTAGGTTCATCCATCTCACTTCAACTGATCAATTTTATTCCTTTTTACGGCTGAGTAACATCCCATTGTCTATGTGTACCACACTTCTTTATTATCTGACATCTATCCCCTTCAAACCTACTATGTAAATGCTTTAAATTATTATGTATATGTGTTGTCTTTGTGCTGTCTATTTTCTGTCACTTTGACTAGAACATGAACCCTGTGAGGACAGAGATCTTGTTTTTTATGTTAACTTATGTATTGAGTGTTTAGGACTATGCCTAGGTAACAACAATAACATAGGTTGCTGTTATTGTTTACTCACTAAGTTGTGTCTAGTTCTTTGCAATTCCATGCTAGGCTTCTTGATCTATAGAATTTCTCAGGCAAGAACCCACTGAAGTGGTTTGCAATTTCCTTCTCCATAGAATCTTCCCAACCCAGGGATAGAATTCACATCTCCTGCACTGGCAGACAGATGTTTTATCACTGAGCTATGTGTCCTAGCACATAAGACATGTTCAAGGAACATGTACTTAAAGAGTTATTAAAAGCACATAAAATGCTTTCCCAGCAAATATTTTATTTTCAGTATTGGCAACATAAATACCTACCTGCTGTTTATTTAAGTGTTAAATTAATGTATCCGTTATGACAGGAAGTGAAGAGGAACTGAAGAGCCTCTGATGAAAGTGAAAGAGGAGAGTGAAAAACTAGCTTAAAACTCAACACTCAAAAAACAAAGATCATGATATCCAGTCCCATCACTTCATGGCAAATAGTTGGGGAAACAACAGAAACAGTGACAGTCTTTATTTTCTTGGGCTCCAAAATCACTGCAGATGGTGACTGCAGCCATGAAATTGAGACACTTACTCCTTGAAAGAAAAGCTATGATCAACCTAGACAGCATATTAAAAAGTAGAGATGTCACCTTGCTGACAAAGGTCCATATAGTCAAATCTATGGCTTTTCCAGTAGTTATGTACAGATGTGAGAGTTGAACCAAAAAGAAGGCTGAGCACCAAAGAATTAATGCTTTCAGACTGTGGTGTTGGAGAAGACTCTTGGGAGTCCCTTGGACAGCAAGGAGATCAAACCAGTCAATCCTAAAGGAAGTCAGTCCTGAATATTCATTGGAAGGACTGATGCTGTAGCTGAAGCTCCAATACTTTGGCCACCTGATGCAATAAATGGATTCATTGGAAAAGACCCTGATTCTGGGAAAGATTGACAGCAGGAGGAGAAGGGGATGACAGAGCATGAGATGGTTGGATGGCATCACTGACTTGATGGACATGAGTTTGAGCAAGCTCCAGGAGTTGGTGAGGGACAGAGAAGCCTACCGTGCAGCAGTCCATGGGGTCGCTCTTTGCGACAGACATGACTGAACAACTGGACTGACTGAACGTGATGTTAGAAAGACAGATCCTTCACTTATAAACTTTCTGAACTTTTCTTAATTCTGTCTATATAACAGATCCAAAATCTGTCTTTCTGGAAAGATAATTTCTGCTTGAAGTTCTTGTAGAGATGGAAGCACAGACCATCTGAATGAGGCAGAAAAATATGTTTGTTTTGTTTTTCAGCACACCTAATTATTTCTTCATATATTTATTTTAATTTTCAGTATTATAAAATGTATGAGGTCTCTGTTGATTTGATGATATCGTTATGCAATAGCTCACATATTTTTCATATTTTTTGACCAGCTGCTATATGAAAATTCAATTTTACAAATGATAGATAAAACTTAGTAATGTGAGCATATAGTGGTCATGATATGAAAGCCCATTGTGAAAATGTAGGATTCATTGACTGTGTCCTATAATCAAGTTATATGGCTACTGGACAGACATTAGCGAGATAAAATCTATAGTTTTTGTTGTCATTTCATTTATTTGGAATATAGTTGATTTACAATGTTGTGCTACTTTCTGGTATACAGTAAAGAGATTCAGTTATACATGTATGTCTATGTTTATACCTATTCTTTTCCAAATTCTTTCCCTTATATATTATTACAAAATATTGCATATAGTCACTGTGCTATAGAGTAGGTCCTTGTTGGTTACCTATTTTGTATACAGTAGTATGTATATGTTAATCCCAAACTCTTAATTTATTCATCTCCTCTCTTTCCCCATTGGTAACCAGAAGCTTTTTTTTTTTTTTTTTTTCTATATCTTGGGTCTATTTCTGTTTTGAATATAAATTAATCTGTATGATTTTGTAAGACTCCACGTGTAAGTGATATAATATGATATTTGTCTTTGTATGATTTACTTGACTTAGTATAATTATCTTCAGGTCCATTCATGTTGCCGCAAATCATCTTATTTCATTCTTTTTGACAGGCTGAGTAATATTCCTCTGTGTGTGTGTGTGTGTGTGTGTGTGTGTGTGTGTGTCTGTGTGTCTATGTGTCTGTGTCTGTGTCTGTGTGTATACATGGGCATACATACTACATTTTCGTTATTCATTTATCTGTTGGTGGACACTTATGTTGCTTCCATGTCTTGGTCACTCTAATCAGTTCTGTGATGAACACTGGGGAGCATGTATCTTTCTGAATTACAATTTTTTGGTATCATTTTGCTATGATTTTTCAAAAAAATTTTTTAATAGAATTTATTATTTTTCACAATAAATACATTATTTTTATTTTATTTTTCCCAATTATTTTAATTAGTTGAAGGCTAATTACTTTACAATATTGTAGTGGTTTTTGCCATATACTGACATGAATCAGCCATGGATTTACATGTGTTCCCCATCCTGAACCCACCTCCCTCCTCCCTCCCCATCCCATCCCTCTGGGTCATCCCAGTGCACCAGCCCTGAGCACTTGTCTCATGCATCCAACCTGGACTGGCGATCTGTTTCACACTTGATAATATATATGTTTTGATGCTGTTCTCTCAGATCATCCCACCCTCGCCTTCTCCCATAGAGTCCAAAAGTCTGTTCAATACATCTGTGTCTCTTTTTCTGTCTTGCATATAGGGTTATCATACTATCTTTCTAAATTCCACATATATGCATCAGTATACTTTACTGGTGTTTATCTTTCTGGCTTACTTCACTCTGTATAATGGGCTCCAGTTTCATCCATCTCATTGGAACTGATTCAAATGTATTCTTTTTAATGGCTGAGTAATATTCCATGGTGTATATGTACCAAGCTTTCTTATCCATTTGTCTGCTGATGGGCATCTAGGTTGCTTCCATGTCCTGGCTATTATAAACAGTGCTGTGATGAACATTGGGGTACATGTGTCTCTTTAAATTCTGGTTTCCTTGGTGTGTATGCCCAGAAGTGGGATTGCTGGGTCATATGGCAGTTCTATTTCCAGTTTTTTTAAGGAATCTCCACACTGTTCTCTATAGTGGCTGTACTAGTTTGCATTCCCACCAACAGTGTGAGAGGGTTCCGTTTTCTCCACACCCTCTCCAGCATTTATTGCTTGTAGACTTTTGGATAGTAGCCATCCTGACTGGCATGTAATGGTACCTCACTGAGGTATTGATTTGCATTTCTCTGATAATGACTGATGTTGAGCATCTTTTCATGTGTTTGTTGGCCATCTATATGTCTTCCTTGGATATATGTCTGTTTAGATCTTTGGCCCACTTTTTGACTGGGTCATTTATTTTTCTGGAATTGAGCTGCAGGAGTTGCTTGTATATTTTTGAGGTTAATCCTTTGTCTGTTGCTTCATTTGCTATTATTTTCTCCCATTCTGAAGGCTGTCTTTTCACTTTGTTTATAGTTTCCTTTGTTGTGCAAAAGCTTTTAAGCTTCATTAGGTCCCATTTGTTTATTTTTGCTTTTATTTCCAATATTCTGGGAGGTGGGTCATAGAGGATCCTGTGATTTATGTCAGACAGTGTTTTATCTATGTTCTCCTCTAGGAGTTTTATAGTTTCTAGTCTTACATTTAGATCTTTAATCCATTTTGAATTTATTTTTGTGTATGGTGTTAGAAAGTGTTCTAGTTTCATTCTTTTACAAGTGGTTGACCAGTTTTCCCAGCACCACTTCTTAAAGAGGTTGTCTTTTTCCCATTCTATATTCTTGCCTCCTTTGTCAAAGATAAGGTGCCCGTAGGTGTGTGGATTTATCTCTGGGGTTTCTATTTTGTTCCATTGATCTATATTTCTGTCTTTGTGCCAGTACCATACTGTCTTGATGACTGTGGCTTTGCAGTAGAGCCTGAAGTGAGGCAGGTTGATTCCTCCACTTCCATTCTTCTTTCTCAAGATTACTTTGGCTATTCGAGGTTTTTTGTATTTCCATACAAATTGTGAGATTCTTTGGTCTAGTTCTGTGAAGAATACCGTTGGTAGCTTGATAGGGATTGCATTGAATCTATAGATTACTTTGGGTAGTATACTCATTTTCATAATATTGATTTTTGCAAACCATGAACACGGTATATTCCTCCATCTATTTGTGTCTTCTTTGATTTCTTTCATCAGTGTTTATAGTTTTCTATGTATCGGTCTTTTGTTTCTTTAGGTAGATATACTCCTAAGTATTTTATTCTTTTTGTTGCAATGGTGAGTGGTATTGTTTCCTTAATTTCTCTGTTTTCTCATTGTTAGTGTATAGGAATGCAAGGGATTTCTGTGTGTTAAGTTTATATCCTGCAATTTGATTATATTTATTGATTAGCTCTAGCAATTTTCTGGTAGTCTTTAGGGTTTTCTATGTAGAGGATCATGTCATCTGCAAACGGTAAGCATTTCATTTCTTCTTTTCCTATCTGGATTCCTTTTACTTCATTTTCTGCTCTGATTGCTGTGGCCAAAACTTCCAAAACTATGTTGAATAGTAGTGGTGAGAGTGGGCACCCTTGTCTTGTTCCTGAAGTATAGTTTTTTTTTTTAATAGTTTCAACATTTTATTTTATTTTGTTCCTGATTTTAGGGGAAATACTTACAATTTTTCACCATTGAGGATAATGTTTGCTGTGATTTTGTCATATATAGCTTTTACTATGTTGAGGTATGTTCCTTCTATTCCTGCTTTCTGGAGAGTTTTTATCATAAATGGATGTTGAATTCTGTCAAAGGCTTTTTCTGTATCTATTGAGATAATCAAATGGTTTTTATCTTCTAAAATGGTGAAAATAAATGAAGCAGAGAGGAAAAAAGAAAAAAAGAATCAAAAGAAATGAGGACAACCTCACGGACCTCTGGGACAATGTGAAACGCCCCAACATTCAAATCATAGGAGTCCCAGAAGAAGAAGACAAAAAGAAAGGCCATGAGAAAATACTCGAGGAGATAATAGCTGAAAACGTCCCTAAAATGGGAAGGAAATAGTTACACAAGTCCAAGAAACCCAGAGAGTCCCAAATAAGATAAACTCTAGGTGAAACTCCCCAATATTAATCATATTAATCAAATTAACAAAGATCAAACACAAAGAACAAATATTAAAAGCATCAAGGGAAAATCAACAAATAACACACAAAGGGATTCCCATAAGGATAACAGCTGATCTATCAATAGAAACCCTTCAGGCCAGAAGGGAATGGCAGGACATACTTAAAGTAATGAAAGAGAATAACATACAACCCAGATTATGGTACCCAGCAAGGATCTCATCCAGATATGAAGGAGAATTCAAAAGCTTTACAGACAAGCAAAAACAGAGAATTCAGCACCACCAAATCAGCTCTTCAACAAATGCTAAAGGATCTTCTCTAGACAGGAAATGCAGAAAGGCTGTATAAACGCGAACCCAAAACAACAAAGTAAATGACAAAGGGACCATACCTATCAATAATTACCTTAAATGTAAATGGGTTGAATGCCCCAATAAAAGACAAAAACTGGGTGAATAGGTAAAAAAACAAGACCCCCATATATTCTGTCTACAAGAGACCTACCTCAAAACAAGGGAGACATTCAGACTAAAAGTAAAGGGCTGGAAAAAAATATTTCACGCAAATGGAGACCAAAAGAAAGCAGGAGTCACAATATTCATATCAGATAAAATAGACTTTCAAATAAAGGCTGTGAAAAGAGACAAAGAAGGACACTACATAATGATCAACAGATCAATCCAAGAAGAAGACAAAACAATTATAAATATACATGCACCCAACATAGGAGGACCACAACATGTAAGGCAAATGCTAACAAGAATGAAAGGGGAAATTAACAATAACACAATAATAGTGGGAGACTTTAATACCCCACTCACACCTATGGATAGATCAACTGAACAGAAAATTAACAAGGAAACACAAATTTTAAATGACACAATGGACCAGCTAGACCTAATTGATATCTATAGAACTTTTCACCCCAAAACAATCAATTTCACCGTTTTCTCAAGTGCACACGGAACCTTCTCCAGAATAGATCACATCCTGGGCCATAAATCTAGCCTTGGGAAATTCAAAAAAATTGAAATCATTCCAGTCATCTTTTCTGACCACAGTGCATAAGATTAGATCTCAGTTACAGGAAAAAAACTATTAAAAATTCAAACGTATGGAGGCTAAATAACATGCTTCTGAATAACCAACAAATCATAGAAGAAATCAAAAAAGAAGTCAAAATATGCATAGAAATGAATGAAAATGAAAACACAACAACCCCAAACCTATGGGACACTGTAAAAGCAGTGCTAAGGGGAAGGTTGATAGCATTACAGGCTTACCTCAAGAAACAAGAAAAAAGTCAAATAAATAAGCTAACTCTACACCTAAAGCAATTAGAGAAGGAAGAAATGAAGAACCCCAGGGTTAGCAGAAGGAAAGAAATCTTAAAAATTAGGGCAGAAATAAATGCAAAAGAAACTAAAGAGATCATAGCAAAAATCAACAAAACTAAAAGATGGTTTTTTGAAGATATACAAAATTGACAAACCGTTAGCCCGACTCATTAAGAAACAAAGGGAGAAGAACCAAATCAACAAAATTAGAAATGAAAATGGAGCGGTCACAACAGACAACACTGAAATACAAAGGATCATAAAAGACTACTACCAGCAGCTCTACGCCAATAAAATGGACAACTTGGAAGAAATGGACAAATTCTTAGAAAAGTATAACTTTCCAAAACTGAACCAAGAAGAAATAGAAGCTCTTAACAGACCGATCACAAGCACAGAAATCGAAACTGTAATCAGAAATCTTCCAGCAAACAAAAGCCCAGGACCAGATGGCTTCACAGCTGAATTCTACCAAAAATTTAGAGAAGAGCTAACACCTATCTTACTCAAACTCTTCCAGAAAATTGCAGAAGAAGGTAAACTTCCAAACTCATTCTATGAGGCCACCATCACCCTAATTCCAAAACCAGACAAAGATGCCACAGAAAAAGAAAACTACAGGCCAATATCACTGATGAACATAGTTCAAAAATCCTTAACAAGATTTTTCAAAATTTTTATGCTGCCCTGGAAATTGTGGAATCCAGATGTTCCATTGAGGCAAACTTTCCTAAAGGGCTAAACTGCCAGTGAGAGAGAGAGGAAGCCATGACATTTTCTCACCTTTTTCATAAAGACAAAGCCCTGCAGCCTAAGGAAACTAGAAAGTGAAGGTCTAGTCACTCAGTCATGTCCAACTCTTTGCTATTCCATGGGTTCTAGCTCTCCAGGCTACCCTGTCCATGGGATTTCCCAGGTAAGAATACTAGAGTGTGTTGTTATTCCTTTCTCCGGGGATCTTCCCGACCCAGGGATCAAACCTGGGTCTCCTGCATTGCAAGCCGATTCTTTGTCATCTTAGCTCCAAAGGAATTAGAGGGTGGCTCTAAATTAAGCATATAAAGTAGCCACATCCTTATTCAGCAACATGGAAGAAGCAATTTTTGGATACTTATCGCATGACCACTGATATCTTCAAAAACAAACATGGAAAATTTTCCCCAATGTTTACAATAATAGTATCATTTTCCCCATACACAGATAGGCAAGTAGAAATTTAGTTAGAGAATGAGAATTTTGACAGGATCCAGATATGGAATACAACATTTATAGAGGATTTAACTCCACATGGATGTGACTACAATATTCATAGTATCCTACTGCATTCAATTACCAAAAATATTCAATAAACATCCACATTTATCATTCATACAAGTGGTTAAATGCACATAATGATCTAAATATTAACATGTTATGTATAGAACCTAATGTCCTCTGTTGATGCTATTGAGGCAGGTTTTTTTTTTTTTATTGTTCAGACATCTTTATTGCTAAATATCTTCTTACATAATAAGCTGGAATTTATAAAATTGGATAACACAAAACAAAACAATATCTGTTATGTATACTAATAGAAAGAAACTTTTTAACAAAGATGCCACACTGTTTGTCCTAAATATGTTACAAAGGGTAATGAGAAAATAGTTGTCTTTTTAATTCATTTTTTGGTTCTAATTATTGAAAGGTTACATACAAGTCATGAGATTTATTCTGCTCTTGTGGTGTCCACTAGAATACTTTCTTCTCTTCCTCACTCATGAGTAAGTTGTAACAGTGTCCACATTGCTTCTCCATCCAGCAATTGAAGGTTGATTTTCTTCATTTCCTTTGGCAGCTCCCCTCAAAGGGCCCAAGTGTGTGCATTCAAGATTCCAGTTTGCAAACAAGTGCTTGTCAGCAGAATGATGCATTTCAGAGACTGTTTTTCAGGAAGACAGATGTCTAACCTTATCATATTTTAGGTTGTTAATAGGGCACTAGTCATCATTTCTGTGTTTTAATTAAATACATTAATAAATAAACTCAAAATTCATAAAAAGAGTCTCTCATCCCCTAGAAGAACTTCAATAAGGAAATAACAATAGAAAAATCCTATTTGATTTGGCTTCCTAATTCATCCCCATCATACCTGTAGCCTTTTCTTAGAATGTTCTCTTCTGACTCACCTGGAATTCAGGTAGTCGGTCAGAAATTCCTTCTGATGTTTTTCCTCAGCCTTCAGGTTCTTGGCAACAAAGTCTTTCTAGAATGTCTTATCACAGCAATCAGCCCTCACCACCTTAGCAAGGGTGATTCATTTCCATGACTATTTCCCAGCTCTTGAAAGCTGTAATTTGTCTTTTCTGGCACCTCCAGAACTCCAGCATCCGTCCATTTCTTCTCCCACAGCAATGAAAAATAGAAACGAAAGTAGACAGTCTTTCCTATACACTGGCTGCTTATAGAGTCCTCTGCCCACCATGATTAGCATTCTTGAGTTCTTAGAGTTCTTTAAAGTTCCTTGGTCAATTTGCTTTTCTGAAAATTATTATTATTTTTTTTTTAAATAGAGACATGTGTTTAGCTTCCTGCATCCATCAGCAATAAGGTTAAATTCTTATTTAAAAGAAAGTATAACAACATTGTCTGCATCAGAAGTTAAATCAACTTATCTACTTTGAAAGAGTTTTCAGAAGTGTTTTTGAGAAAGTTTTAAACCCTTGATAAAGAACAAAACAATATAAATAATACATTAAAAAGAAGCATTTAAAGGTAACATAAAAGTGGTTAGTGACACTTTGCTGTCTAATCACAGGACGAGCATTTACTTTGAAATTTCACATTAACTGATTTAAATTGAGGGGATTCTCCTTACTCAGGATATACTTTAATATGTCCCTATTAAATTTATCCAAACTTATATATTACATAATTCACACAGTGAGTACACTTTGATCATATAACATCATATATATTTACTCTCTCACTTGACTCCTGAGCTTTCTAATTTATCCTTCAATGAAGAATTAACCAAGGGGCTTCCCAGTGGTAAAGAACCCACCTGCCAATGCAGGAGACATAAGAAACACAAGTTTGATCCCTGGGTCCAGAAAACCCCCGGAGGAGGAAATGGCAACCCGCTCCAGTGTTCTTGCCTGAAGAATCCCATGGCGGAGCCTGACAGGCTACGGTCCATGGCGTTATGTAACTGAACAACTGAGAGCACAAAGGATCACAACGTCTGTCTAGAAAGAGAGCAGTGGTACCCAGATTGGAAGGACAAACATGGAGGGTGGTGCAGGTATTCAATACTTTGGCTGACATGACACTACATCAATTGTCTGTTTATGTCCTACATACATGACCGGTGGCCTCAGGTGCTGCCGGCCAGTTAAGAGGCAGAATATGTTTGCATGGATGTGATAATTTTCACAGCTGCTCCTAGGCAATGATTGAACATGACAGGTATACTAATATAGGGACCAAATCTGGGAAATGACATTCGCTCCAGAACTGCCTGATACCTCTACTAGAATTTCTTTAAAACCATGCTTCACTTTCTTTCTTTCTTCTCTTCTTTAAGGGGTGAGACCTCCATCATCATAAAGGCTTTCCCAGACTTCTCCCGTTCCATTCCTTCTTGCCCAAGTAAATGTCCCTCACAGGTAATTTGGACCATCTAAACTAATGAAGGGTTTCCCTAGTGGCTCAGCCAGTAAACAGTCCACCTGCAATGCAGGAGACCCAGGTTTGATTCCTGGGTCAGGACAATCCCCTGGAGAAGGGAATGGCAACCCACTCCAGTATTCTTGCCTGGAAATTCCCATGGATAGAGTAATCTGATAGGATATGTTCAATGGGGTCGCAGAGCTGGGCACAACTGAGCGACTGACACAGTAGACTAATGAGAGTGACAGATTTTGTGGTTGTGTTAATGCGGCACTTCTTTTAAGACTGAGAAACTGTCATTAATCTATGCCAGAAACCCACACCTAGCAACTCCAAGGGTATCCTCCATGAAAACAACGACCAGTCCTTGACCATTTCATTTTTCTTCTCTTTGCTTTTCCAAATCTGATGTATCTTTTTTGCAATGTTACATTCATCTGCAGGCAATATTTTACATGTGATTTCAGCATAGCCTGTGGCTGAATGAGAGGTTATTTTCTCTTTCAGTTATAATACCTCACTTAAACCATATGATTTGACCATGCAAATCTTACACTTGTTTGCCTTGACATTTAATTATTTTGTAAGAACTCTTAGTCTGCACTGACATAAAAGACTGGAAAGTGTGTATTGCTCATTAACTTTGATTAGGATTACTTTAGCTATCTGAAGAGTAATGCTACTTCACAAGGCATTTTCTTGGTTGTTAAACAGTATTTTAAGATAAGGGAAAATTATTTTTATGTATCTGCAGCTAAACTTTTATGCATCTGGAGTTTAACCTGTATATGTGTGGATATGCAGCAAGTTTATTATTTTTGTACAACTCATGGCCAATATTGGAGAAGGAAATGGCAACATGCTACAGTATTCTTGCCTGGGAAATCCCATGATCAGAGGAGAGTAGCAGGCTACAGTTCATGGGGTCGCAATAGTTAGATACAACTAAATCACCCCAAACTATGGCCAATATATGTTTAATTATAAGATCATAAACACATAACATACTTATGGAAGCAAAAGAGAGAAGGAAATGGTAGCCACATAACATTTTGCATCTTTCACAGTCCAAAGAGCAAAATTTAAGTTACACTCTCTTGAGAAACCTATATGCAGGTCAGGAAGCAACAGTTAGAACTGCACATGGAACAACAGACTGGTTCCAAGTAGGAAAAGGAGTACGTCAAGGCTGTATATTGTCACCCTGCTTATTTAACTTATATGCAGAGTACATCATGAGAAACGCTGGGCTGGAGGAAGCACAAGCTGGAATCAAGATTGCTGGGAGAAATACCAATAACCTCAGATATGCAGATGACACCACCCTTATGGCAGAAAGTAAAGAGGAACTAAAAAGCCTCTTGATGAAACGAAAGTGAAAGAGGAGAGTGAAAAAGTTGGCTTAAAGTTCAACATTCAGAAAACTAAGATCATGGCATCTGGTCCCATTATCATGGCAAATAGTTGGGGAAACAGTGGAAACAGTGTCAGACTTATATTTTTCTGGGCTCCAAAATCACTGCAGATGGTGATTGCAGCCATGAAATTAAAAGATGCTTACTCCTTGGAAGGAAAGTTATAACCAACCTAGGCAGCACTTTAAAAAGCAGAGACATTACTTTGCCAACAAAGGTCCATCTAGTCAAGGCTATGGTTTTTCCAGTGGTCATGTATGGATGTGAGAGTTGGATTGTGAAGAAAGCTGAGCGCCGAAGAATTGATGCTTTTGAACTGTGGTGTTGGAGAAGACTCCTGAGAGTCTTGCAAGGAGATCTCTTGCAAGGAGATCCAACCAGTCCATCCTAAAGAAGATCAGTCCTGGGTGTTCGTTGGAAGGACTGGTGTTAAAGCTGAAACTCCAATCCTTTGGCCACCTCATGCGAAGAGTTGACTCATTGGAAAAGAACCTGATGCTGGAAGGGATTGGGGGCAGGAGGAGAAGGGGACAACAGAGGATGAGATGGCTGGATGGCATCTCCAACTCGATGGGCATGAGTCTGAGTAAACTCCGGGAGTTGGTGATGGACAGGGAGGCCTGGCGTGCTGCATTTCATGGGGTCGCAAAGAGTCGGACACGACTGAGCGACTGAACTGAACAAGTTGTTTTGAGTCATCTTATCCATGTTTTTCTTCAATATGTATTTGAGATTTATTTTGGAGAGAGTGTATTTAATTCTGGGTTTCACTCATAGCTCAGTTGGTAAAGAATCTGCCTGCAAAGCAGGAGACCCGGGTTCAAATCCTGTGTCAAAGATCCCCTGGAGAAGGAAATAGCAACCCACCCCAGTGTTCTTGCCTGGAGAAATCCATGGACAGAGGTGCTTGTCAGGTTACAGTCCATGGGGTCACAATGGTCGGACACAACTTAGCCACTAAAGAAAGAGAGAGTATTTAATTTCCTATTTCTTTTTAAAATAATTTTAATGATTTAGTTAGAACGATAACCCTATATGCAAAACAGAAAAAGAGACAAAGAAATACAGAACAGACTTTTGAACTCTGTGGGAGAATGTGAGGGTGGGATATTTCAAAAGAACAGCATGTATACTATCTATGGTGAAACAGATCACCAGCCCAGGTGGGATGCATGAGACAAGTGCTCCGGCCTGGTGCACTGGGAAGACCCAGAGGAATCGGGTGGAGAGGGAGGTGGCGGGGGGATCGGGATTGGGAATACATGTAAATCCATGGCTGATTCATATCAATGTATGACAAAACCCACTGGAAAAAAAATAATAATAATAAAAAAAAAAAAAGAAAATAATTATGTTGGTATCCTATTTTAAATCAATAAGGACATATTTTGCAAATAAATATATTTGCTTTTTAGGATAGGAAATTGCCTCCATATCTATTTTGCTAGTCAACCTATAGTGCATATCTGTACTGTCTGTTGTTGTTGGTTCCTCAGTCATGCCTGATTCTTTGCGATCCCATGGACTTTAGCCTACCATGCTCCTCTGTCCATTGGATTTCCTAGATAAGATTACTGGAGTGGGTTGCCAATTCCTTCTCCAGGGGATCTTCTTGACCCAAGGATCAAATCCATGGCTCCTGCATCAGTAGGCAGATTCTTTACTGCTGAATCACCAGGGTCAGTATCTGTATTGTCTAATACTCCTATAACCAGCATGATTTCCTTATTTAACAAAATCATAAAGGTTTTCATAACAATGGCATCTTATGTTGAGGCACTCTAGTAAAACAAATTAGAGATTAGCATTTGGCTGTCACATGGATTATAAAGCAGTTGGAAGTGTCACTTTAATAGCCATCTTGCCTTTTGAGAGTTCATGTTATTTTACACTGGAAATATCTTAAAAAGATCTTTCTCTTAGTATTTAATTTCTTTGTAAACTTTGGCCTTTAAATATTCATATATTTTTAAAATTTTCTTGCTCTGTCAATTGCTAAATTATGTGAAAAGAACACCAGTATCTAAGTGTACTAACTACCTTTGTGAATCAGATTCAGTTTCAGCACTTTTTATTATATACCCAATAAACTTCAACTAGGAATGCATACTAGCTCATTTTAGTTAACACCAGAAATTGTCCAATAGTTTTCTCAAAAGCATTTCCTAGTTACCTATTTTAAAAATATAATGCAATTTTTTAAGGACCATAATACTGAGTCTCTCAACACAATTTATTCTTATCATACATTTTCATCAACAGTCATCCATGGGTAAAATGACCCAGTGAATTATTAATTTTCACTATCATATAAAGGTTCAATGTACATAATTATTCACACATTATTCATATTGACTTACAGCTTTGAGTGAATATTGTGAGACTATTAAGAAAATCAGTAAACATCTTTTTAAAAAATCAGTCCTATATGCTATGTTACCATGTCATTCATAAACAATAGTTCAATATGAGTGCAGTCAACACAAAGTTTTGAATTAATGGCATTTAAATTGTTGCAATCATAATGAGCAATGAGATAAACAACAGAGTAAGGATTGGGCAATTAAATGCATAAATCCAAAGCTACCTATTCTTCCTCCAGCTTAAAAAGATAATAGAGATTAGTGACTAAATTGCATCTCTAAAAATAAATTCAAGGTTAATTCTAGTTCTATGGGAATTAAAAGCAGGGCAACCTCTTCACGTTGGCACAGTTTTTCTGAAGATGGCTGAAGACTTATAACTGGGAATCCTGCCCTAAGTAAGCACATTTGATATGTGAACCTGGACTCTCGGCCTTGGCACTTTCCGCTCATCTGTTAAATTGGCATCCTTCCTGCTTACAATTGAGTTGGAATTCTGTCTGAGAGCTTAGGTGCCAAATGGCAAGATTTTTAAATAAGACAGTGCATACAATGCCTCCTGTTCTGGGTGGAATATCCCTTACAGCTAAATCCAAGCAATAGCATAAAAGCCTGGGTTTTATCCTTCATCAAAACCGTTAGGCATGTGTTCAAGATGACACAATTAGCAGATTAAATATGCTAACATCATATTTCTATCTGTCAGGCAAGTCTGCCATTTTTAGAAATGACTGCATTGAAAGTTATATGACTAGTATTTCTATTGCCATTGTTATTATTTTATAGTTTATATAGCTAAAGTTTCTATATAGACCAGCAAAAAACTTTTTTTAATAGGAAATATTGCAAAGATATAATTTTCCCTCCCACCCACAAGAATGTTAAATCTAAGATACACATTCAAAGACAGAATGGTTTTAAATTATAAGAGTATTTAATTGCAAATGAATTTATTTTAATGCATTCAGTTCAGTTCAGTTGCTCAGTCCTGTCCAACTCTTTGCAACCCCATGAATTGCATTAGCACATGGTAAAATACTAAGAAACTTTAAGATTGACATATAGATAGAATATGTATTCAAACAACACCAAAAGTCAGTAATAATTGGAGAGAGTGGAAAAATTACCTAAATTTTTAGTTCTGCAATTCTCTTCAACAGTGTAAGTTAGATTTTAAAGTGTTCATTCATTTGTTCATTCTTTCATATAATGAATATGTCTAAGTCATTGATGTTACCATTTCAAAAGAAGGACTTCAGTATAAAATTAAAGGACTCACTCGACAAGTGTTTTGTGCTAGCATAACAGAAAACCTTAATTTGTACATCATCAGATTCAGAATAAAAAAAAATAAATAAAACAAGTATATCAATTACTGTACCATCATTTCATGGCAAATAGATGGGGAAATACTGGATAATTTTATTTTTCTGGGCTCCAAAATCACTGCAGATGGTGATTGAAGCAATGAAATTAAAAGACGCTTACTCCTTGGAAGGAAAGTTATGACCAAACTAGACAGCATATTAAAAAGCAGAGACATTACTTTGCCAACAAAGGTCAAGGCTATGGTTTTCCCAGTGGTCATGTATTCATGTGAGAGTTGGACTATTAAGAAAGCTGAGTTCCGAAGAATTGATGGTTTTGAACTGTGATGTTGGAGAAGACTCTTGAGAGTCCCTTGGGGTTTTTGGAATGAATGATACATGACAACAGGCTGTGGTTCATGGGGCCACAAAGAGACGGACACAACTAAGCGACTGAACTGAACTGAAATGGTAACTTACAAGAAAGAAGTCATTTTAAATCAAAAGAGGATGGTTGCAGTAAATGTGAGATGGTCAGATTGAATGGCCTCAACTAGACTGCAGGCATCCTGGCTTTACAAATCTGCTTCATGCCACTTTACTTTTACAAAATGAAGACCTCATTAGTACCTGTTTCAGATAGCCAAAATAAATCAAAAAAGGATTTCCACTTTTATGAATTAAAAAAAAGGTGAAAATTGAAAATTGATTCGTTTTACTCTCTTTCAGCTTGAGAAAATTTTCATAGAAACACTCTACCTTCAAGTGGCAGCAGAAACCAGTATTTCCATAACTATTTGTTAAGATATTAAGCTTATATATAATATATATATATATATTATTACATATATAAGGTTCATAGATTTAACATATGCTCTTATCGGAACCTTGAGAATCATAAGTAAGGATAGTGAGGGTGTCTGTCTCAGTTGTTAGGTTCTGTCCAACTCTTTGTGACCCCATAAACGGCAGCATGCCAGGATTCTCTGTCCTTCACTATCTCCTGGAGTTTGCTCAAACACATGTCCATTGAGTCAATGGTGACAAGCAATCACCTCATTCTCTGTTGGCCCCTTTTCCTCCTGCCCTCAACTATTCCCAGAACCAGGGTCTTTTCCAGTGAGTTGACTCTGCATCAGGTAAGCCAAAGTCTATCCCTGTAGGTATATGAATTAATTAGAAAATGTTTTTCTTTCATGTACTGAGAATAGGTAACTATATCACCTTGATTTATGTTAACTTCATAAAGCTGGCTTGTTGGAAAGACAAATACATTGAAAACAATGACCTAACTGGGTATATTTTGGTTTTTAAAACTGAATCTATATTGTCCTGCTCATTGTTAAGTCTATCAGCATACTGTTTTCTTGCATCTAACCAAGCCTTGCCAAATTATTTTAAAGTGCATTGTTGTGGATTATTTACTTTGTGATCAAACTAGTTTAAATGTGAAAAATTAAAACACAGCTTCTACTGTATGCTCAATGAATATTACTAGAATAAATAAACTAGGAGAAGAAAATAACAGCAGCAAATCACTTAGTACATAGAAATATAGCTTCAAGACAACTTTAACTGACTGCAAATCAATGGTATGAGGGAAATAAATCACTGTTTAAATGCATGCCAAAGCCAAGTGTGCATATTTGATAATATGAGAAATATGATAAATGAGAAAAATATACCCAGGTGTTCTTTTCACAATGTAAATTTTCAAATAATGTCATGGAACGTAATTGTTACACAAAAATCATAAACATTTACATTAACTTGAATGTTCTTGTTTGGTCTACAGACACAATTTACTTTTGAGAGCCATATATACAGCTCATAATATTCACTCTACTTATAGCAAAACAAAAGCATAAGCAAACAAACAGAACACATAGTATAATGAAGTACAATTTCTCATGTTAATTGGGTTTGGAAACAATAAGAAAGAGCTTTGAGATGAGAAATAGTAACAGAAAAGAATAATCAAAGATACTATTCATATAGCACCAGGGAGGAATTGGACTAAATACTTAGCTACAAAATTACCCTCCTTTCCATTCCTCTTACTCAAGCTTATCCAAATAGCAAATTTTAGTTGTTTCCTCTTCCTGTCCCTATGATAATCTGTGGCATCAAACTGTATGAGAACATTACACACTGAAGATGAATCCATTATTTTTTTTCCACTTCAATTAAGAGGATGGATACACCATTGGCAAGGAGTAAAGAAGGGGTGTGTGTATTGGGAGAAAAGACAGTGAGTTTCTTCACAGAAAGAGAAGCATATTGAATTTGAAGTGTCTGTGAGACAGTCAGTAAAAAAAATGCCTGGTAAGAAATTAGAAATATAGATCTGAGGACAAAATTAGCTTTGAAGATACCTCCCCTGGTATCAGCCCTGCCCTCTCCAGTGGCCCCCCCCCTGCCTGCCAGAATCTGTACCCGACTTCTGGGTAGAGACGGGTACAAACTAGGTGTCTCTGCCTAAAAGGTCCTCCTTCCAAACCAAGCTAATTCAAAACAGATTCTTCTTCAGCCTTGTCAGAAATAAATTTCCCTTTCTTAATTTCTGAAGCACTGGTTACATTACTCTGCTCATCACTCTGTGTGGCCATCATTTGTAACACAATAGGGGGCAGGATTGAGTACTGCTCTGTGCCAAATATTCTATCAGGAACTTGAAAAATAATCTCTAATAACATCCTCAACTAGGCATCCCCATTAACTTTTTGCAGGTAAGGACACTAAGATTCCAATAATATTATGTAACTTCACATTCACAACACTAAGATCATGGCATCTGGTCCCATCACTTCATGGCAAATAGATGGGGAAATAGTGTCAGACTTTATTTTGGGGGGCTCCAAAATGACTGCAGATGGTGATTGCAGCCATGAAATTAAAAGATGCTTACTCCCTGGAAGAAAAGTTATGACCAACCTAGATAGCATATTAAAAAGCAGAGACATTACTTTGCCAACAAAGGTCCATCTGGTCAAGGCTATGGTTTTTCCAGTGGTCATGTATGGATGTGAGAGTTGGACTGTGAAGAAAGCTGAGTGCTGAAGAATTGATGCTTTTGAACTGCGGTGTTGGAGAAGACTCTTGAGAGTCCCTTGGACTGCAAGGAGATCCAACCAGTCCATCCTAAAGGAGGTCAGTCCTGGTTGTTCATTGGAAGGACTGATGCTGAAGCTGAAGCTCCAAACCTTTGGCCACCTCATGTGAAGAGCTGACTCATTGGAAAAGACCCTGATGCTGGGAGGGATTGGGGGCAGAAGGAGAAGGGAACAACAGAGGATGAGATGGCTGGATGGCATCTCCGACTCGATGGGCATGAGTTTGAGTAAACTCCGGGAATTGGTGATGGACAGGGAGGCCTGGTGTACTGCAATTCATGGGGTCGCAAAGAGTTGGACATGACTGAGCGACTGAACTGAACTGAACTCACAAAGGTGATACAACTCATAGTTTATGGTACTGAGTGCAGGACTCAGTTTTCCCAATGCCTTTCAAGATTCTATTCTCTTGTTCTATTCTCCCCAAATAAAGAGGTTGGGTCCACTGGAGTCAGGGGATATTTATTTATTGATTTATCACAGGCATACCTCATTTCATTGTGCTTTGCTTTGTTGCATTTCACAGACTTTGCAGTTTTTACAAATTGAACTTCTGTGGCCAGCCTGTGTCCAGCAAGTTAACTGGCACCATTTTTCCAATAGGGCATATTTATTTCCTGTCTTTGTATCACATTTTGGTAATTTTTGCAGTATTTCAAGCATTTTCGTTGGTTTGTTATGGTGATCCATGACTGGTGATTTTTGATGTTATTGTTGTAATTGTTTTGGGGCAGCCAAGAAAGATGGCAAATTTAATCCATAAATGGTATGTTCTGGCTACTCCACAAACTGGCATCTTCCTCACTCTCTCCTTCTCCTCAGGCCTTCCTAATCCTTCAGACACAACAATATTGGAATTAGGGCAATTAACAACCCTGCAATGGCTTTTGAGTGTTCAAGCGAAAGGAAGAATTGCATGGTTCTCACTGTAAATCAAAAGCTAGAAATAAGCTTAGTGAGGAAAGCGTGTAGAAAGCCAAGCCCGGCCCAAAGCTAGGCTTCTTATGCCAAGCAGTCAAGTTATGAATGCAAAAGGAAAATTCCTGGAGGAAATTAACAGTGTTACTCCAGGGAATGCATAAATGATAAGAAAATTGAAATTCAATTGAAAATCTTCCAGAAAGAATTCATCATTCTAGATGCCATTAATAACACTGTGATTCATGGAAAGAGGTCAAAATACCAACATTAACAGAACTTTTAAAGAACCACACCTATTGTTGAGATGGGAATAGTTTTATTGGTCCGGATAGCAAATCAAATAAGCCACAACATTCCTTCCAGCCAATGCCTAACTCAGAGTAAGGCTTTAGCTCTCTTTAATTCTATGAAGGCTGACAGCGGAAACTGTAAAACAAAAGTATGAAACTGGCAGGGGTTGGTTCAGGAGATTTAAGAAAAAAAGCCATCTTTTTTTTTAAGAAAATGCAAGACGAAGCCCTAAATGCTGATGTAGAAGCTGTACCTAAATTGTCAAGAATATCTAGCTAAGATAATTAATGAACATGAATGGTTACACTAAACAACAGGTTGTCAGTGTAGACAAAATAGCCTTCTATTGGAAGAAAAATATCATCTAAGACTTTAATAGATGGAGAGGAGAAGTCAGTGCTTGGCTTCTAAGCCTCCAAGAATAGGCCGACTCCCTTATTTAGGTGTCATTAAGTAGAAGCCTGACTGACTTTAAGTAGAAGCCTGTTCTCATGTATCATTCATTCCAAAAACCCCATGGCCTTTAAGAATTATGCTAAATCTACTCCCCTTGTGTTATATAAATGGAACAACAATGCTTGAATGACAGCACATTGACCTATAATGTGGTTTACTGATTATTTTAAGCCCACTATTGTGACCTACTGCTCAGAAAAAATATATCTTTCAAAGTATTACGGCCCATTGGCAGTGCATTTGGATGCTCAAGAGATCATATGGAGATGTTCAGTGAGATTGTTGCTTTCATACCTGCTGTGTGCTCAGTTGTGTCCAACTCTTTGCAACTTCATTGACTGTAGCTCACCAGGCTCCTCTGTCCCTGGGGATTCTCAAGGCAAGAATATTAGAGTGGGTTACCATGCCCTCCTCCAGGGGATCTTCCCAACCCAGGGATCCAACACAGGTCTACTGTATTGCAGGTGAATTCTTTACTGTCAGAGTCACCAAGGAAGCCTAAGAGTATTGGAGTGGGTAGCCTATCCCCTCTCCAAGGGATCGTCCCAACCCAGGAGTCAGACTGGGGTCTCCTGCATTGCAGGCAGATTCTTTACCAGCTGAGCTACCAGGGAAGCTCCCACATCTGCTACCTTATATCTATTCTGAAACCCACTGATCAAGGAGCAATTTTTACTTTCAAGACTTATTTTTTAAGAAATACATTTGGCAAGACTATAGCTGCCATAGAAATTGACTTCTATGATGGATCTCAGAAAAGTCAACTGAAAACTTTCCAGAAAGAATTCATCATTCTAGATGCCATTAATATCACTTGTGATTCATGTGAAGAAGTCAAAATATCAAAATTAACAAGGCTTTTAAAGAAGTTGATTCCAACTTTCTTGGATGCCTTTGAGGGATTCAAGACTTCAATGGAGAAATTCCAGATGTGCTGGAAATAGGAAGAGAACTAGAATTAGAAGTGGAGCCTAAAGATGTGACTGAACTGCTACAATCTCTGATAAAATTTAATGGATGAGGAGATGCTTCTCATGGATGAGCAAAGGAAATGGTTTCTTAAGATGTAATCTAGTCCTGGGAAGATTCTACAAAGATCATTGAAATGACAACAAAAGATAAAAAATATTACATTAACTCAGTTGATAAAGCAGTGACAATTAAGAGAACTGACTCCAACTTTAAAAGAAGTTCTACCATGGGTAAAATGTCATCAAACAGCATTGTATGCTCCAGAGAAATCTACTGTGAAAGGAAGAATCAATTAAGAGCATTTTTCTTCTAAAAGAAAATAGAATTGAGGGTCTGGACATCAGCAAACATGTTTCAATTCTCAATCTAATGTCTCACAAGTACTGAGTATTGGACAATGATTGTGAATAGGCATTTTATATATGTATCTATACCATATGCATACCCATCTTTATTTATCTAGATCTTATTTCCATAGTGATTCATATTTCTCATAGTATATGTTATGTAACTATTTTCAATAGGAATTTGATGACAGTTTTAACAATATTAATGCACAAATATAATGGCATTGGAGGGAAGCACTGTTATATGAAACCTGAACATTCATGTTTGACAAATAATAAATTTATATATGTATCACATCTTCCTTATTCATTCATCCACCAATAGGTTGCTTCCGTGTCCTGGCTATTGTGATACAAATACAGTACAGTGCTGCAATGAACATTGGGGAGTGTGTGCCTTTTTGAATTATGGTTTTCTCAGGGTATATGCCCAGTAGTCAGACTGCTGGGTCATATGGTAGTTCTGTTTTTAGTTTTCTTATGGTATTAAGAAAATGGTATGGGTGAACTTATCTTCAGGGCAGGGATAGAGACTCAGAGGTAGAGAACAGACATGTAGACATGAGGGGTGGGATGAAGGGGGGCTAGGATGAATAGGGAGATCGGGATTGACATATATACAGTCCCATGTGTAAAACAGATAGTGAGTGAGACGTCGCTGTATAGAAAAGGGAGCTCAGTTAGGTATTTCGTGCTGACCTAGAAAGGCGAGATGGAGCGGCAGTGGGAGGGAGGTCAAAAAGGGAGAAGATATATGTATACATAAAGCTGATTCAGATTTCCCAGGTGGCTCTAGTGGTAAAGAACCAACCTGCCAATGCAGGAGACATTAGAGATGCTGGTTCAATCCCTGGGTCAGAAAGATGCCCTGGAGGAGAACATGACAACCCACTCCAGTATTCTTGTCTGGACAATCCCAAGGACAGAGGAGCCTGGCAGGCTACAGTCCATGATTTAGTTGCTCAGTTGTGTCTGACTCCATGGGGTATAGCCCACTAGGCTCCTCTGTCCCTGGGATTCTCCAGACAAGAATACTGGAGTGGGTTGCCAGTTCCTTCTCTAATAGGGTTGCAAAGAGTCAGACACAACTGAAGTGACTTAGCATGTACACATAGCTGATTGACTTAATTGTACTGAAAAAATTAAGGCAACATTGTTTTTGTTTGTTTTTTGTTGTTGGTTTTTTTTTTTTTTTTGTATTTTATTTCAACATACCCAAACAAAAAAAGAATAATTCCAGAAGATAGTGAAGGACAGGATATCCAGGTGTGCTATAGTCCAAAGGGCCACAAGGAGTCAGAAGGAAAAAAAAAAGGAGTCAGAGACTTAGTGATTGAACAACAACAACCAATAAAAAAGAAAGAAAAAAATCATAGCTATTAAATGATAAAAGGATACCTCTGAATGTTTTCTGTGGATGAACAAGCAAATATCTGAACTAACATAGTTAATTTTGGCTATTGCTTAGGGTAACTTAATAGCTGATTTCCTATGGTAAGTTCTACACAATCTAACATTACCAACATGCTTCTATATATTTAGATATGCCATTTTCCTAATTCTGAAAAAAAAACAAAAAACTATCAGATCATCAATATATGCTTAGCTGTCAAAATTAGTGTCCCCGTGATTCTCATTTACCTTATCATCAAATAAGTAAACATAAATGAAATTAGGACTTAGAAATTAGGTCAAAATTAATTCCTTTCCCCACCTTATAAAATTTGTAAGCATTTCAGTATTGTTTTCTACAACATCCAGACAATAAATCATGCAGATATCTTTGAAATCTGCCTTGATCACTAGTAACAATTTTGGCAATCTTCAAGCTTTTTAAATTTCATTTTCTTTTTTATTTCTCTCTATTTCTGAAAATATATTCTGTCTTTCTTCTCATTTGTACTTGTGATTCCCTAATGCTAGGCATCATTTTCCTTCTCCTTTAGGTCATTTTTCTCAATATGAAATGTGAGTTGGTCTTCATTGACTGGGTTCTAAGTTGTTCAGACACTAAGTCATGTCTGACTCTTTGTGATCCCATGGATTTCAGCACATCAGGTTTCCCTGTCCTTCACTAACTCCTGGGGTTTGCTCAGACTCATGTCCATTGATTCAGTGATGCCATCCAACCATCTCATCCTCTGTCATCTCCTTCTCCTCCTGCCTTCAATCCTTCACAGCATCAGGGTCTTTTCTAATGAATCATATCTTCCCATCAGGTTGTGAGAGTATTGAAGCTTCAGCTTCAACATCAGTCCTTCCAGTGAATATTCAGGACTGATTTTCTTTAGAATTGACTGGTTTGATCTCCTTGCAGTCCAAGGAACTCTCAAGAGTCTTATCTAACACCACAGTTAAAAAGCATCAGTTCTTTGGCATTCAGTCTTCTTTATGGTCCAATTCTCACATCCATACATGACTACTGAAAAAACAACAGATTTGACTATACAGACATTTGTCAGCAAAGGGATAACTCTGATTTTTAATAATACTCTGTATAGGTTTGTCGTAGCTTTTCTTCCAAGGAGAAGGATCTTTTAATTTCATGGTTGCAGTCACCACAGTGATTTTGGAGCCCAAGAAAATAAAATCTGCCACTGCTTACATTTTTCCCCATCTACTTGCCATGAAGTGATGGAACTGGATGCCATGACCTTAGTTTTTTGAATGTTGAGTTTTAAGCCAGCAAGTTACAAAGATGCCCTCTGAACAATTTTTCTCTATTTTCTTTTTTCTGTAATGTATTAGCCTTACGTAACTTCACTGGAATACTCGATTCAAAATCTCAATGAAAGCAACTTCTTTGATCATAATGATCAGAGGAAATATAAATAATACACACAACAACCTACTTGATTACTCCAATTGAAATATTATAGTTCCCCCAAATTGGTTTCATTCAAAACTAAATGCATGATCTTCCAGACACACATATCCTTTATTTCCAGTGCTCTCTATATCACTTCACCAGATAGGAAACCAAGAACAGTGGTTGATATATCTGTCTTGCTTACCTGCCACAAGCAAGCACTCAATAACCAAGTCTTTCTAATTCCAACTCCATAAGTATCTCTTGAATCTGTCCACTTGTTTCCTATTCCATAGACATGTCCTTGTCTAAGTCACATTCACCATTGTAACTGCATTCTAACTAGTCTTCTTTCTCATGGTCATCAGAGCTCCTAAAAAATTCACTGTCCAAAAAACATATTCACTCCTGCCTTGACAAGCAGCACTAGAGAGTTTCAATCAACAGGGCATAATTTGAAATCAAGCTCTGCTACCCACATGTCTCATAATCTTTAGCTAGTGACTTACTGGGCTTCCTGGGTAACTAAGCTGGTAAAGAATCTGCCTGCAATGCAGGAGACCCCAATTCAATTCCTGGGTCAGGAAGCTCCCCTGGAGAAGGTAGGATACCCACTTCAGTATTCTTGGGCTTTCCTGGTGGCTCAGATGGTAAAGAATCCACCTGCAATGTGGGAGACCTGGGCTCGATCCCTGGATTGGGAAGATCGCCTGGAGGAGGGCATGGCAACCCACTGGAATATGCTTGACTGGAGAACTCCCATGGACAGAGGAGCAGGAGCCAGAGACTGGCGGGCTACAGTCCATCGGCTCACAAAGAGTTGGACACGACGGAACGACTAAACACATGCACAGTGACTCTACCTCTTTTCATCTCTAACAGTGAGATAATAATAATTACTCTTTCACAGGGTTGTTTTGAAGAATGCTTCCCAATTCATACTAAGTGCTCAGTAAATATCAGCTAACATTTTTATTGCATCTATGTGTTTTAATTGAATGCCTACTATGTAGAAGTATTGGACAAGTACCTGGAACTGAGCAAGCAGTGCAGAATGGCTCTTTCATGCTCAAGAATGATTTGGGGCCCCTGGGAAGGACACTTACAGCCAGGCTGTAGATACTGATTCTCCTAGAAGGCCACCCTCGTTATAATTGTTAGACTAGACAATGCATGCCCATAGGCTGTTCTTAAAAAATTACTCTCTGTCACCCTGTCGTGCCTATGGTCTGTATCACCAGGGTGATGCTTAGCTATTTATAACCAGTTTTCAGAATTCTTGTGGTGCTAATGGTTATCCTGACAGCTCTCACTAGCCACACAGAATGGGTTGCTCACACAGGAGGTACCAAGCTGTCCTTTGAGTGAGAGAAGTAGATTGAGTGAGGGTTAGTGTTTGCTTGTTCAAGATTGATCTCATCTGGTCAGCCTCCCAGAAAAAGGACTTGGCCTCTAACGAAGTCCTGGGCAAAACTGGCAGTGGCCCTGGATTTAACATTATTAATCTTGGCCACATCAAAGGATTCCAGGCCCTGTAACACCAGAGAGAGGCTCAGCTTCTCCCCATTATGAACACTGACAAAGCAAATGCTGTCACTAGCTTGTCAGTTCACATAATTTCACCCACAAGGACTGGTCTCTTCCTTCATGATGCCAAAGGAAGTGTGGGTGTTAAACCCACTCACTGATACTGGGCTGCAAGTTAGAGTCAGAGCCAAGCTTCCAATATGTCATATTGGTTTTGTGTCACAAACCCAATCATATCAAAGAGCTCTCTGCTGTGCTGTCCTTAGTTGCTCAGACGTGTCCGACTCTGTGTGACACCACGGACTGCAGTCCAGGCTCGTCTGTCCACAGGGATTCTCCAGGCAAGAATACTGGAGTGGGTTTCTATGCCCTCCTCCAGGGAGTCTTCCCAACCCAGGGATCAAACCCAGGTCTCCTGCATTGCAAGTTGATTCTTTACTGTCTGAGCTCCCAGGGAAGTCCAAGCATACTGGAGTGGGTAGCCTAATCTTTCTCCAGTAGATTCTCCTGACCCAGGAATCGAACCAGGGTCTCCTGCATTGTAGGTGGATTCTTTATCAGCTGAGCTACCAGGGAAGCCCCCCAAAGAGCTCTACACTCTCCTACTCATGCGGCATTAACAGGCCTACAACTCAAGAGCTGGCCACCGCTTCAGACTCTGGAACAACTGCGCTAGATCTCTGAGCATTGCTCTAGAGGGAACCATGGAGCCCATACACCTAGAGCTGTTGCTCTCAGCACCCCTGTAAATGTTCCTCTAGCAGACATAAAGTTAGTCCTGGTTCCCACTGCCCTTGTTTGCACAACAGGCAGAGAAGGTATTTTAGGTTCTGTTTTTCAGTAGCAAATTTACTCTGTACAGTTTATGGAGCAATAGTCACCCTCACACATTCCCTTTTAACATACAAGTAACTCCAGTACTCTTGGATACTTTAGTTGTCAATGTTTCTATGAAAAAAAAAAATCTGCAAAAGAAATGCAAAGTAAAGAAAAATCAAGAAAATCTTATTTTTTTAACATCCTTAATTCTAGTCTTGCTAAAAATGAGCAAGTTACTAGAAAGGTTATGTATACTCTTATGTACATTCTTTTATTTTTAGGATCACTGATTTAGGATTAGTCTTTATGTGGTTGTACTTCCTCAATTACACCCTTGCTTTGCTTCCACAAAGACACAGACTATACCTTTGTGTTCTCAACTACAGTGGAACATTAGAATCAATTGGGGAGATTTAAAAAGCATGGATGGCTAAACCCTACTTTCAGCGATTCTGATTTAATTGGCCTAGGGTAGGACTAAGGCAATGGTACTTTTTGTGCTGTTCCTTAGACGATTCTTAGGTGCAACAAGGAGTTGAGAATTGCTGACACAGAGTTTAGGACTTTGGGGACGTAACATGTGAACACTTAATAAGAATTTCCTATTATAGAGAATATTGAAAGTTTCTGTAGCTTTGTATATTATGGGTATGATGTAGCCAGAAGAGGATGTGCAGAAACTTCACTGTTATAACAAGAAAAATAATTTCATGCCCTCGGGACAAAACAGAATAGTGGCTTACAATGGGACCACATTTTAAATAATTGGCTGGAGGCAGGGAGGGATAAAATGGGACACTGGGATTCACTATCTTATACTCTATATAAGATAGATAACAAATAAGAACCTACTGTATAGCCCAGGGAACTCTACCCAATACTCTATAATCGACCATATGGGGAAAGAATCTTAAAAGAAAACAGTAAATATATGTATATGTACAACTGACTAGCTTTGTTGTTTACCTGAAACTAACATAACATTACAAATCAATTATACTCCAATAAAAATTTTAAACAACTGGCTGGAGACTCTATCATTAAATATGGCCACCTTAGTTTCTGTGAATTATTGTTCATGGCAAACTAATTCTTAAGATCAAGGGATATCATTAGTACCCAGAGCAGAGAAAATAAATATGTATCTAAATCTAAAAGCCAGAGGAAATTGACACAAGGCTAGGCTATACTACCCAACAAAAAGCAGAAGTAGACAGATAAAGCTTTCTAACCTGTTTTAGATAAACTCATTGACAGGGAAATGTTTCAGATCTGAATTTTTTGAGGAGAGTGAATTTATTTTAATGTGACAGTTCTACTTTTAAATTGAAGTAAAAAATGCACCTCTTTATGCCATGATCATTTGGCTATGGAGAGGCAGTGCTAAAACTTGATAAATTTTAGCTTTCAGATCTGAGCAACTAACTTTGGCACAAAAAGCAGAATGTGAGCATGCAGTCCTGGCATTAGAGCAACAAAGCCGCAATTCTTGTGCCAACAGCAAGTGCACATTTCAAGCCCTATCCTGGGAGCTGGCACATGATTTCGGAAATTCATTGCCCTCCATCTGTGTATTGTCGTTCAGCTCCCTAGTCAAGCAAGAGATAGAGCTTCAATGACACAAATGATGTCCTATGTTCTCTTATAATTTATTACTCCGAATTTTCAGAACAAAGGTCATATTCAGTACAGACCTATAGGAGTTTGCTTTCTTTTACTTTCCCTTTTTCTCATTATACTTGGCTTTTTCTTTTATCTTGGGACTCGGCTTTCACTAGAGTTGGAAATAAATCTTTTTTTTTTTTTTTCTCCTTCCTCTCAGCTTGCCCTTGACTGCTATGGAAACCAAAAAAGAGCTATAGAAATCCTGGAAAATTGATTTTTTTTCCCCCTTGGATGAGGCTGGAGTAGCCACTGAAGGTCTTTTAAACCCTAATGTAGGCTTAAATGGTTGACAAAAGGGAAATGTAGCCTCTATTGTATTGAATCTAAATGATTTTGGCCATTATACACAAGGAAGAAGCTGAAATTTGTCTCTCAATGTCAGTATAATTATCCTAGTATAATTGCAACCAGCAAAAAGAAAGAAAGAAAAATTAGAAAGACATGAGATGTTATCTTAGTAGAAAGGAAAGGGACTATTCACTTGACTTCTATGCTAAATTTGTGCTCACTTTTCAGAAAATTCCAGCTTTCAAAGTCAGGCACAAACTTCTTCATTTGCTTCACTTATTGTGAAATGTGATGTTAATAAGTCATCTTTTGTGATGGTTCATATCACAAGTATGTTCCTATTCCTTGTTGAACAGGAGTTCAATGTGGAAGAATTATTGAGATACATGGGTAATCAAAGAAAATGTTTATTTCTCTTTTGAAAGTATCTTCCCTGGCCTTCCACTTTGCCTCTCTGTGCCAGAAATGAGTTACCAAAAGCTTCTGGTACTGTTTGCTTATCTGGTTGTTAATAAATCTTGTGGTCATCTGACTTAGAAATCACTTGATGTGAGAAGCAAGAAATAAACACATAGAGCAACTCATGAAAAAAAACAATTATTCTTTGAAGATTGAAATTGTAGGTATTATCAATGCATTTTATTTCTAAGATACAGAGGATTCAGAGTCCCTCAGTAAGTAATTAATGCTGACTTTTAAAAAAAAATGGACAAAAGTGTTATACCTAGAAAAATTAGTGAATAATTATCACCATCGTTACTTCAAAAACATGATTCTAATGGGTTTGTGTCTATTAACACATTTATTCTTTTGTAAATTCTGTGTCACAGTTACTGTTATCATTTTAGAGCTTAGGAAACTGAAGTCCAGAGAATTGACTCCACTTGTAGGTAGAGCAGCTGGGATTTATGTCTAGCATTTTGGGATTATCACCCATAGTCTTACTTCTCTGAAGCAGTAGTATGAAGTAGTGATAGTGAAATGATAGAAATCACTCATTCTCTGATTCATAAAATACCTACATTACTAGACAATATGCTAAGTGTTGAATACAAAGTTTTGTAAAGTCACACATGAGGTTTATGTGCAGTAAACCATTGTTATGCTAAATATAGAAGAATGACATAATCAATTGTATATTCTGAGAAGATCACATTTTCAATTTTGTGGGGGAAATATCAGGAGGGCTGTGAGAGTAGAGAGATCTAAGAACTGGAAGACCATGTATGTGATCAGTTTAGGGAGCAGATCATGCTGGTGTAGATGAAGGTGGAGAAAGTGGTGATTGGAGGGGGTTTGTACTTTGGAGGGGGGAGGAAAGGAAACATTCTGAGAAGTGCAGAGGTGGTGGAAGGAGGACAAGCCTTGGTGAGGATAACAAAATCAAGAATAATGACTGGGGAAACTTCCTTGGTGGTCAGTGGTTTAGAAACTGCCTTCCAAAGCAGGGGTCTTGAATTTGATCCCTGGCCTGAGAACTAAAATCCTACATGATATGGAAAACTAAGCCAGGTTGCCCCAACTAGGGAAGCCTGAGTGCTGCAATGAAGATCCAGCACAGTCAAAGTAATAATAATAATGACTGAGACCTTGCTTGAACAATTGTGAATAACTCATGATATAAATGATGGTGGTAGATTATGGATCAGCAATTCTCTTTTGCACCAGATCGATATGTTTGAGACATCTTTCTAAGTAGAAATGTCAATTAGACATTTGTTAAGCGAACAAGGACACTGGAAAAAAGGTAAGTCCCAGATACATATTTGCTGATCTCCAGGATATGGAAGAATGGCAGGCAGGCTCTGAATTTGGTAAAATGGAAAAAGACAACAGTGTGTTTTGATAAGTGGTAATGAAGAAGCCTGATCAGAGTGGCACAGTTTATGACACTGATCAAATGCATGGAGAATATGACAGCTCTTTCTACAAATGTGCTTGTAATGGGGAACAAAGAAATAAGATGACTAGGAAATGTGCTTGTTATAAGATGGATGCTCACAAGCCAATAAACAGAAGATTCAGTAGATTGTGAGAAAGTCTTAGGAAACAGAAGACTCCTGAAAAAGAGAAGCCTTGGAGAACAAGAGTGGTGATGGGATTAAGAGGACTAAGTTCACACATGGCATTTGACTGGAGAAAGGATTTCTCCTCCAGGGTAAGAAAAGAACAACAGGGGAAGAGGTGCTTGTGTGTACTCTGAAGCCTTGGTGACAAAAATATGAGGGTGGCTTCTATTTCTTCAATCACTACTATTTAATATCCAGCATTCAGTGAGCCCTGCCATATGCCAGGTGTATTCTAAAGCACTTTGCATGGTGTTTAAATGAGGCATTAAATGAGGAAAGTGATATTGATAATAGTGAGGAAACAGGCATGGAGAAGATAATGTTTATGAGATCGCAGGATTGGATGCCAGCTGAAAGTGTCTAACTTTAGTCGATGCTCTTACTCATTAGGCTAAATAACCTCTTGAAATAAAGCTCTTAAACTCCTGAAACAAAGTGGAGAGAGCAAAAAATTAGATTTTGTAAGATACATGAGGAGATTTAAGAATAAATGAATTGTGTTTAAAGTGAAATGATCATGTGTATAAAAAATCTGACCTTGAAAAGAGCAGAAACTTCAAGCAGTTAACAATTAACTTTAGAGATGTGGGTTTGATCCCTGGGTCCAGAATATCCCTTGGAGAAGGGAATGGCAATCAACTTTTTCTCACCTGTAAACTCCATGGGGTTGCAAAGAGTTGGACACTACTGAGTGACTCAGCGAACACACAACAATTAATTTTGGGGTGATAACACACATATACAAATATACATGTATATACATTTATTCTTTCCATAAAGAAATACCATTTGAAACCATAATAAAAAATGAAGTAGATTCCCATCAATTTTATGATATATACTGAGAAATTATATAGGCTTTTCTTATACTTCTTTATTTTTCTCAAATTTTAGTATAATCTGACAGTGTTTAGACAAGAAATCAATTTTGACTTTGTTCATTTTTGTCCTTGTTGCACCCTGGGGTAATTTGTCTGAAATTACATCTGGACTCTATCACCTAGATATTTCCATATCTAAGAGACTTTAGGCAAGATAATTTACATTTTAAGCTACTTTCCTCAAAGTGGGAGAATAAGAGAACTTCATCACTGGGCCATTGTGAGAATTAAACAGCAGATACTAAAGACAGGTATAAATGCCTTGATCATGTTGTTATAATTAGACTATTTTTCTTTCTGCATTCATTTTTGTCATTCTTCAATCTATTTTTGTAAAATCAGTCACAGTGGTATTTTAGAAATTCACATGGACTGTATCTCTCCTGTACTCAAGATAATTTAATGGCTACCCATTGCTGTCAAGATATAATCTAAAAAACACATTACTTGTCAGGCCCCATGTATAGGCCAGGCTTACTTCACAGGCCCTAACTCTGTGCTTAACATAGCATCTTTCTTTAACTCCTTAGATGTGCCACGCTCCTTCGCATCCTAAGGCCTTCTCATGTGGTTTCCCACAGTTTGAATGGTCTATATATCTCTGGACCCATCTGTCACTCATATCACTATACAAAAAATTTTATGACAATCTTTGTATACTTTATATGTGGCTTGATTTTGTTTTTTAAAATTAAACAACATTCACACAAATAAGCATTCTTCTGCATCCAGAGTAGATTATATTTCATCTGGTCTATGCATTTTAAGATCTTATAACTTAATTTTCAGCATTTTACACATTTGTAGTCAAAGAATTAATTGTGTACTTAATTGTCCAATCTCAGTCTCCCTTGGCAAAAAAACCCATAGACTCCATCAGACCAAATATTGTCTTATGTGGTTGTCCTTTTCATGTAGTAGGTGTTTGATAAATTTCTCATAAATGAATGAATGAATACATATGGACATTTGGGGCTAGTCCACTCAATACCTGATTGAATGTTTCACTGGTACTATTACTAAAGATCTGTCTTATCTATTTAAAAGCATTTCAGTTAAGTCAGCTCAGTTCAGTTGCTCAGCTGTATATGAACCTCCGCGACTCCATGAACCGCAGCACATCTGGCCTCCCTGTCCATCACCAACACCCAGAGTCCACCCAAACCCATGTCCATTGAGTTGGTGATGCCATCCAACATCTCATCCTCCATTGTCCATTTCTCTTCCTGACCTCAATCTTTCCTAGCATCAGGGTTTTTTTTTTTTTTTTTTCGAATGAGTCAGATCTTCGCATCAGGTGGCCAAAGTATTGGAGTTTCAGCCTCAACATAAGTCCTACCAATGAACACCCAGGGCTCATCTCCTTTAGGATGGACTGGTTGGATCTCCTTGCAGTCCAAGGGATGCTCAGGAGTGTTCTCCAACACCACAGTTCAAAAGCATCACTTCTTTGGAACTCAGCTTTCTTTATAGTCCAACTCTCACATGAATACATGACCACTGGAAAAACCATAGCCTTAAACTAGACAGACCTATGTTGACAAAGTAATGTCTCTGCTTTTTAACATGCTGTCTAGTTGGTCATAACTTTCCTTCCAAGGAGTAAGCGTCTCTTAATTTCATTGCTGCAATCATCATTTGCAGTGATTTTGGAGCCCAGAAAACTAAAGTCAGCCACTGTTTCCCCACCTATTTCTCATGAAGTGATGGGACCAGATGCCATGATCTTAGTTTTCTGAATGTTGAGCTTTAAGCCAACTTTTTCACTCTCCTCTTTCACTTTCATCAAGAGGCTCTTTAGTTCTTCTTCACTTTCTGCCATAAGGGTGGTGTCATCTGCGTATCTGAGGTTATTGATATTTCTCCCGGCAATCTCGATTCCAGTCTGTGCTTTCTCCAGCCCAGCGTTTCTCATGATGTACTCTGCATATAAGTTAAATAAGCAGGGTGACAATATACAGCCTTGATGTACTCCTTTTCCTATTTGGAAACAGTCTGTTGTTCCATGTCCAGTTCTAACTGTTGCTTCCTGACCTGCATACAGGTTTCTCAAGAGGCAGGCCAGGTGGTCTGTTATTCCCATTTTTTTCAGTATTTTCCAGTTTGTTGTGATCCACACAAAGACTTTGGCATAGTCAATAAAAGAGAATAGATGTTTTTCTGGAACTCTCTTGCTTTTTCAATGATTGAGCGGATGTTGGCAATTTAATCTCTGGTTCTTCTGCCTTTTCTAAAACCAGCTTGAACATCTGGAAGTTCACGGTTCACGTATTGCTTAAGCCTGGCTTGGAGAATTTTGAGCATTACTTTACTAGCGTGTGAGATGAGTGCAATTGTGCAGTAGTTTGAGCATTCTTTGGCATTGCCTTTCTTTGGGACTGGAATGAAAACTGATCTTTTCCACTCCTGTGGCCACTGTTGAGTTTTCCAAATTTGCTGATATATTGAGTGCACCACTCTCATAGCATCATCTTTCAGGATTTGAAATAGCTCAACTGGAATTCCATCACCTCCACTAGCTTTGCTCGCAGTGATGCTTCCTAAGGCCCACTTGACTTCACATTCCAGGATGTCTGGCCCTAGGTGAGTGTGATCACACCATCGTGATTATCTGGGTTGTGAAGATCTTTTTTGTACAGTTCTTCTGTGTATTCTTGCCATCTCTTCTTAATATCTTCTGCTTCTGTTAGGTCCATACCATTTCTGTACTTTTTTGAGCCCATCTTTGCATGATATGTTCCCTTGGTATCTCTAATTTTCTTGGAGAGATCTCTAGTCTTTCCCATTCTATTGTTTTCCTATATTTCTTTGCATTGATCACTGAAGAAGGCTTTCTTATCTCTCCTTGCTATTCTTCAGAACTCTGCATTCAAATGGGTATATCTTTCCTTTTCTCCTTTTCTTTTAGCTTCTCTTCTTTTCACAGCTATTTGTAAGACCTCCTCAGATAGCCATTTTGCTTTTTGCATTTCTTTTTCTTGGGGATGGTCTTGATCCCTGTATCCTATACAATGTCACAATCCTCCATCCATAGTTCATCAGGCTAAAAACTTTGATTGTGTGGATCACAACAAATTGTGGAGAATTCTTCAAGAGATGGGGATACCGGACCACCTGATCTGCCTCCTGAGAAGCATCTATGCAGGTCAAGAAGCAACAGTTAGAACCGAACATGGAACAACTGACTGGTTCCAAATTGGGAAATTAGTACGTCAAGGCTGTATATTGCCACTTGCTTCCCTGGTGGTTCAGAGCGTAAAGTGTCGCCTGCAAGGTGGGAGACTTCGGTTTGATCCCTGGATCGGGAAGATCTCCTGGAGAAGGAAATGGCAACCCACTCCAGGACTCTTGCCTGGAGAATCCCGTGGACGGAGGAGTCTGGTAGGCTACAGCCCACGGGGTTGCAAAGAGTTGAACACTACTGAGTGATTTCACTTTCACTTCACTTTTATTTAACTTATGCACAGAGCACATCATGAGAAAAGTTGGGCTGGATGAAGCACAAGCTGGAATCAAGATTTCAGGAAGAAATATCAATAACCTTGGACATGCAGATGACACCACCTTTATGGCAGAAAGCAATAAGGAACTAAAGAATCTCTTGATGAAAATGAAAGATGAGAGTGAGAAAACTGGCTTAAAACTCAACCTTCATAAAACTAAGATCATGGCATCTGGTTCAAGCACTTCATGACGACTATATGGAGAAACAATGGAAACAGTGACAGACTTTATTTTCATGGGATCCAAAGTCATGGCAGATGGTGACTGCAGCCATGAAATTAAAAGACACTTGCTTTTTGGAAGAAAAGCTATGACCAACCTAGACAACATATTAAAAATCAGAGACATTACTTTGCTGACAAAGGTCCATCTAGTCAAAGCTATGTTTTTTCCAGTAGTCACATGTGTGCGAGAGTTGGACCATAAAGAAAGGTTAATGCTGAAGAATGGATGTTTTTGAACTGTTGGGTTGGAGAAGACTTTTTTTTTTTTTTTTTTTAATCTTTTTTTTTTTTATTAGTTGGAGGCCAATCACTTCACAACATTTCAGTGGGTTTTGTCATACATTGATATGAATCAGCCATGGATTTACACGTATTCCCCATCCCGATCCCCGCTCCCACCTCCCTCCCACTGGGAGGACTCGGGGGAAAAGACTCTTGAGAGTCCCTTGGGCTGTAAGGAGGCACAACCAGTCCATCCTAAAGGAAATCAGTCCTGAATATTCATTGAAAGGACTGATGCTGAAACTGAGGCTCCAATACTTTGGCCACCTGACATGAAGTATGGACTCACTGGAAAAGACCCTGATGCTGGGAAAGATTGAAGACAGGAGGAGAAGGGGATGACAGAGGATGAGATGGTTGGATGGCATCACCAACTTGATGGACATGACTTTGAGCAAGCGCTGGGAGTTGGTGATGGACAGGGAAGCCTGGCCTGCTGCAGTCCATGGGATTGCAAAAAGTTGGACACAACTGAGAAACTGAACTGAACAGACCATAAACCAAGCTTTTCAGAACCAAAATCAAGAAGATGTTGAACTGAACAAATCAATCTCCAGGGAAAGAGGGAACCAGACAAAATATTGCCTTCTATCTTCTGAATATTCATTCACTAATAATATTAATAAGTCACAATAATAATAACAATACCATGCATGCATGCTGAGTCACTTCAGTCTTGTCTGACTTTTTGCAAACCTATGGACCTTAGCCTGCCAGACCTTTCTGGGCATGGGATTCTCAGGCAATACTGGAGTGAAAAAAAAAAAAAAAATACTGGAGTGGGTTGTCATGCTGTCTCCCAGGGTATCTTCCAGACCTAAGATGGAAGCTGCGTCTCCTGCAACTCCTGCACTGGAGGCAGATTCTTTACTACTGACCCACTGCGGAAGCCAGTAGCAATGTCGATTAACATCAAAATGCATCCAAAGCAAAAGTGATGACGATGTATTGTCATCTGCGATAAGAATCAAATTCATTTTACAGATAGAAGCTTTTATTTCATTAAATGGCCTAAAATGGAGTCAATTCAGTAAGCAACATTAACTCTGCAATACACTTCCTAAACTCAGAATAATTTAGAATTGCTTTTTTGATATTAGCATGAAACACTAAACACTAGCAATGTGACTAGTGTGACTGGGGAACTGAATTTTTTATTTTGCTTAATTAAATTAGTTCAAATTTAAGTGTCTACATGAGGCCTGTGGCTACCATATTGGACAACGAAGGTCAAATGTCTCATTAATTGCAGGTAGGTAGCATTCACATCAGAGAAGGAAATCGCAACCCACTCCAGTGTTCTTGCCTGGAGAATCCCAGGGATGGGGGAGCCTGGTGGGCTGCCATCTATGGGGTCACACACAGTCTGGCATGACTGAATCGACTTAGCAGCAGCATTCACATCCTTACCCCCTTTGTTAACTTTGTTTGTTTTGGGGTATACTTAATCTGACTTACATTCAGTTTAATTAAAAATGGGGATAATAAAAATGAACTACCTTTCTGTGATTTCCTAAAATAGTATACATATTGTGTCTTTAGATGTTAGTTCACAACACTGTTGGTGTCATTGTGCTTAAAATGTCAACCATGTAGTAAAGGACACAAAATCTAGCTCTTTCTAAAGTGGTCAATTCCTTCTTTAGAGTAAATAGATTTTTCTCTACAAGAAAGAAGCAACTATCTGTTATATTTCAACACGTTTCAATGTTTGTCTGCTAACAGAATTTTGATAGATTAAAGAAAAAAAAACCCTGCAGAATTAAATGTTAAATATTTATCTCCATTATTCATGATAATTCATGTACATGGACCTGCAAATTATTTCCTTTTGCTCAACTATTTGTCCAAACTAAGACATGAGTATAAATCTGATTTCAAGTAAAAATTGGGAAGATATATTTCTTAGGTATTTTAATTTCAAGAGATGACTCTTGGTTAATTATTTTCTTAGTATAGACAAATCTCCTTTATATGAGTTAATTATAGGTTGCCAAAGTTGACCTTTTACTTAGATGCTTCAAGTTTTGTTACTGATATCATATTAAATAAGAATATTAAATCAATGCCATCATCAAAATATTTGATAATCATAGGAAGATAATATTGAATACTCTTGGAAACGTATCTGATACTAAAGACTAGCCAAGGCATCTAGCAGTGAGTTCAAAAAAGGTCAAGCTTGAGTTGACCTGTATCATTTCCATACTTTCTAATATAGAGGTGGATAAACCTGAAATTAAAATAGAAAAAGAAGGATTCAGACTTTGTAAATCTGTTCTGAAAATTTCTAATGAAAAACATAATTATTGATAAGAATATGATGACTCAGAGGAATCACAAGTTACTATCTTCCAATATATTAACTTCTCAATTATGAACTTACTTATTTAAACTTATTTTTAGCTTGGCACTCGCTATTTCTTATGCCTTAAGATACTGATACTGTGATGACTTTGTGTCTGAGATCACAGACTCTTTTCATCCTCCTGCAGAAATTAAAGGCACTTCTCAGTTAACCTGTTAACAGATAAGCATCCTTTCCTTGAGAGCACAGTCTCCAAGGAGGAGGTTGAGGGCGGTCCTGTGAGGTCCAAGCTCAGTTCTAGGTAGATGTTATGCTATTTAACATGTATTACCTTCTTTATCTTTTGTCAAAGCAATCTCCCTCAGTTTTACAACATTATATGAATTTTATAAGTGGGAAAAATATTTACAATATTCAATTAATTTTGCAAAGCCATAAAAAATACTAGGAATTCAAATGTGTAATTCCCAAAACTCTTCAACATTAATTATACCAAAACTCATATGCTATAGTGTTTGACACCAAAGTCCCCATTGCAGTTGAACTGAACTGAAATCCTATAATAACCATGGAGAGTTAGACTTTATCATGGATCTGGGAGTAGGTACCACTCTCCTCTCAGTACCTAGGTATCTTATTGAGCCTGAGGCTGGCTGAGTAAAAATTCAACAACTAAAGGGTTAAGGTAATACACGAACAAACAAAAGAAAAGTTATCTCAACTTAATTATCTTACAGCATCCAGAAATGACAAACTTAGAATATTCTAGGAAAGACTATGAATATTCAACTTGGCTGAGTGTCAACAATGTTCATTTAGGCAAATGGGCATGTTGGTACATGCCATGTTCCATATTTTCAAACATTACACATAGAAGTGTAGTGAACTGAAGTCACTCAGTTGTGTCAGACTCTGTGTGACCCCATGGACTGTAGCCTATCAGGCTCCTCAGTCCATGGGATTTTCCAGGCATGAATACTGGAGTGGGTTGCCATTTCCTTCTCCAGGGGATCTTCCCGACCCAGGAATTGAATCTGGGTCTCCCACATTGTAGGCAGATGCTTTACCGTCCGAGCTACCAGGAAAGACATAAACAGGTTATTATTAAATACTGATAACTCTGGGGGCATCCCCATTGATTTAGTTTAAAAAATTCAATGCTAACTTTCTGATTAAAACTAAAGAACTGCAAAATATAAATTGTCCCTCAAATCTAAAAGGAGAGCAACGACAGTGAGTTTTCTTATACTATACAGCTTTTTAAAAAATAATTACCATGTCTGTTTTTCTCTTTAATACTGCTAGATCCCATAGCCATAGATATCCCTTACTCACCGTCTGATAGGAAATATGTTAGAGGTCCATGTTGAGGTAACTTTAAGTACAATGATCCCTAATAGTATAAATGTCAACTTTAGTTTCTGTTAAGCAGCTGTTATATCATCAGTATCAAAAATATGTATATGATCACCACAGAATATTATGAACACATCATAAAAGCTATGATACCATTCTCTTATTTAAGGCAATGCTATACATATAGCACTTAGACACTATAATACACACAGACCCCAACAATATACTTATGACAAATATGAGTAAATATATTCAGTTTATATGTAATCCAATATATTAATGACATAATAAATGACATAAATAAAGATATATTGGGAGAATTATTTTAAGGTATCTTTAAAATTATTTATATGTCTGCATGTAGGATCTAAAGAACTGATTCAGTATATAACCACTGAAGATTAGAGAATAAAAATGTAAAATGTGAATTATTTATAGCATTTGCAAATGACAAATATGAAAAAATCAACACTAAATTATTTCTGACTATTGAAGAATTAGTATCAGAAAGGTAGAGGGGAAAAAGAGGGAGGGAAACAGTCAGCCCTAGGTGATGGCCCCAATCACTGAAGCAAAATTGGCCTCTTGGATGGATACTGCAAAAACCAAGGTAACAGGATGGTGCAATTGCAAAATGTTCCAATATCTGAATTCCATAAAGTATCTCAAGTGTTATATTGTTTCTTTCTTTGAAAGATGGACTGTGCCTTCTAACGATTGATGGCTAAAGACACAAAGTGAGTATCTTTGCAAAATGAGGGAAGAAATAACACAAAGTAAATAGCTAGATCTAAAATGCAGCATCTCTTAAAAATATATTTGTCAATTTAATAGCATTTGGATGGAAAGATTGAATTGTGGTAGAAAATAATCTCTGAACTCATCTTTGCAACAGAGATAAGTTCCAGGGCTTTGAAGTAGGGCAAATCTGGGTTCAAATTCATCTCTAAGAATCAAAAGTTTTGAGACTTTGAGGGGTTATTTAAACATCCTCAACTTCATTTTTCCTTCTTTGTAATAAAAATGCACAACTCACTGGGTCGTTTAATAAATAATACACTTACTTAAAAACAATTCTCTTATGGTTGCTGTGAAGATTAAAAATGTTTATACATATATTATTTGCCCACTATCTGGTACACAGTAAAATCTTAATGCATGTCAATTCTTGTTCTTAATTAAGAGTATTTAGCACTTAATTTTATTTAATGTTAGTAGTCTTATTTTTAGCCAGAGCATGATAACAACCTTGGAGAAACTATAATAGATTAATTACACACACACAAAACATAGTCACTAATTAGTTGAAAGGTTAAGATATTTCATATATATATATATATATATATATATATATATATATATATATATATCCTCTTTCTTTTGTCTGTATGATATCATTTCTAGTTCTCCTCCCAACTTCTGTGTTTGGCACAAATCCATCAACTTTCTAAGACAACAGTAATAAATTATTTCTAACAAAATTCAAAATGGAATAAAAAGACATAATATTTTAGCTCAAAAAGGCAGAAGGATTATTCAGGTTGTCTTGTAAATAGTTGACTCTGCACAGCTATTCTACACTAGCCAAGATAAATTCTCTATGTTTGCTTGCCAAATGGACCTGTTAGGGCTGCATCGTATCCTTCCAAAATTCACACGTTGAAACTCTAATCATCACTAGTAACTCAGTGACTACTTGGATATAGGGCTTTTAAAGAGGTAATTTTACAGTGAGGTCATGAGAATGGATCCTAACCTAATCTGACTGGTGTCCTTATAAGAAGAGAAAATTTAGACACACACAGAGACACCAGGGATACACATATACAGAGGAGAGAGCATTTGAGGCTAGTGAGAGGATGACTATCTACAAGCCAAGGAAGTTGCCTCAGGAGAAACCAAACCTATGGACACTATGATCTTGTATTTCCACCCTACAGAAATGTGAGAAAATAAATTTATGCTGTTTAAGCCACCCAGTCTATGGTGTTTTCTTATGACACAAACCACTCTAAGAACACCAACAGATCAGAAGAAGAAAAGGGTGGAGACTGGTGGGCCTGAAACTATACATCTTGGGAAGAATGAGGGATGTGTTGATGGAGAGCTGGGATTGGAGAGTCTAAGGGTGGAAATGTCATTAAATCAACCAAGTTAAATTGTCCTCCTCCTGCCTGCATGGTGCCCACAATTCTCTTCTGTCTGTTATACCTTTCCCACATTATCTATCATCTTCCAACATACTATGCATTTATCTTCAACTTGATTATCTCCCCCACTCCGAACAACAGGGAGGTTCTGGATTCTAGTTTGTTTTCTTATCTAATTTCTTTTTCAATGATATGCATTCAGCCCCTAGAAAAGTGCCTGGCATTTAACAGAAGATCAAAATAATGATAATAATGAGTAAATGAGTGAGTCCATAGAGAACAAACAACTACACGGGTGCCTGTAAAAGTAAAAAAAAAATGGAATGAGTTGGAGAATTTGGAAGAGACCCCTTCCATTCAACCAAAATAGAATATTGACTGTAACAGAAAGTGAATTGTTCTGAAGTTAAAAAAAAAACAGTTTCGCCAAATCTTTCTACTGATTAGTTAGCAGAAAGAAATTTTACCTTAACTCTTTCTGATGTTCAGGACTTATAGGGGAGTTTGTCTCAGAATAATTAAAAAGAGGATAGAAAACATAGAAAATAAAATCAATATTATATCCACTGAAACTTTTTGCATGTTAATTTGGCAAGCCTCTGAATTTTAATATTGAAAATCTAAGTTATGCTAAAATGAAATACTTATTGTGCATGCTCACTCATTTCCAAAATGTAATCCAGTTAAGAACACACAAAAATAGCAACACGAAATCAAGAGAGCCTGACCAAAGTAATTAGCCCATTACCAGAGAGTCCAGCACTGTTTGTAAGACGTAAAATTTCAGAGATTGTCACTGAAGTGAGACAGTATGTTCGGTGCCATCAGAGAAGTGAGAGTCAAGGTATTTCTTTACACTAGCAAAGGTGAAGAGGTACTGGGACAGTCAGGGTAGAACAGACATGGGTTATATAGAGGAAGTGGATTGAAGGACTTTTATAATTGGAGAGGAGAGGTATAAAATGCCGGATAATAACTAGCCAGTTTATGAAAAATACTGCAGTAAAGAGTAGGAAAAATTGTAGACTTTCATTTAAGGAATGCCAAATATGGCAAACCATGAAAGTAAGTTTCATATGAGAGTATTATATGATCAACAGGAAGAGTTGGTATAGGAGAAAGTATGTGAGGATATAAATCATCCTCGCTTGTAGAAAAGTGTATGGGAGAAACAGAGCTTAAGGGGTGAGACCAATAACACCGAGTGAGAAGCAATAAGAGCAGCATCAAGGTCTAGAAATTAAATATCAAGGTCTAGAAATAAACAACTTCCAAAAGCACTTTGGTTTCAATCTGTCTTTTGCAAAATCAAAGTCAAATCATGTGCGCATGACTTTATGGTGGACTGTATTGTAACTAAAATCTGGACTGTCCTTTTCCCCCACTATAATCAACATACCGTTTCTTTTCTCTTCCTGTCCTACAAGTCATTCAATTCCATCCCCAGGAATTCTATACTGACCATTTAATCTGCCATTTAAACAGGGACACTTTTGTGAATAATTATATTGGGCCAGCATGTATAACATTGGTAAAGTAAAGTAGTAGCATGCAAAGTAGGTGGTGTATTTGTGCAACCTCTCATTCTAAACATGAGCTATTAATTTTCCTTTCTCTAAAAATCCCTTATTATATACACAGATATGGCTAATTTAATAAGATTTCCTTTTGTACATCCAGTTATTAATAATTAGCCATTCCCTCTACTGTAGACAATATTATAAAGTGGACTTGAGATTTCAATATTGATTTGTAATAGGAATTATTTTACACCTGTGATACTGCTATGTTTGGAAGTTCCGAGTTAGCACTGTTGAGTCCATTTAGAGGAAAAAATATTCAAAGCCAAAATGTATCTGAACAGAAGCCATTTAAGCACATAATTTAAAAATTAATGATTAGCATATTATTTGTAACTGCCTATATACTGTGGAAACACTCTAATTGTACTTCAAAAATAAATTTTTCCAGGAATGTTTTCAGAACTTTCAAAGGTGGACAGAATCTCTACTTCATAGGGAAATTGCTAAAGAAATCCTCTGGAACTATTGAAATGTAGATTATCTAGCGTTTGTGTTTTGTTTTGTCTCAGTATTCCAGATGTCTTTAATATCTGCATGAATGGAGAACCGTTTCTAGTTGATCAACTGACATACAATGCTTTCCTTAATTTACTATTGTATCGAAATGTACTTTTGGATATATTTTTTAATTTGCTGTTGTGCTGAAATGCTCCTTTGGATCAAATTTTTTTTCCCCCCATAGAGACCAGTGAAGAGTGATAAGTTATTGAAAGTGGTTGGTAAGCCACATCATTACAGAATGTAATTTGTTTTAACAGAAATATACTTGCAAGCATAGTAAATGATACAAAAATGTTCAACTACTGTGAAGAAATGTGTAATAATTTTTCACAATTAGACAGAAATAAGAAGAATAATGTCATTATCAACAGGATTGTTACAGAGATCAATAAATACATGATACTATCACAATCTGGCAAGACTGGTCCATGAGATTACAGACCAAGCATTTAAATGAAATGTAATTGAAAACTTAAATACTGTTATCTAGAGGAGCAATCATTTCATTTAAAATGTTGAGCAATCTAGTGCTTTTGCTTTAATTAAAAAAAATATTTAAAGTTTTAAAAAATTTATTATAAAGAAAACTGTCAAATTTGCATATTTTTTAATCAGTGATTCTTTGTATTTATTTATTTTTTCCATTTATTTTTATTAGTTGGAGGCTAATTATTTTACAATATTGTAGTGGTTTTTATCATACATATATTTTTATATTACCTGTTTGACCATACTAAATGATGTGCTTTATTATATATAAATGTAATATTTACTATTTTAAGGACTTTTTTTGGATTACATCTAATCAAGAAATCCCCAAAACACCACATGTTATATATCATATGGTTTTGACATTCATAAAATAGCAAAATTCTACAGATCAGTCTGTTATGGGCAAACCTAACAGAGGGAAGAAAGCTGAGATCCTTGTGAAAAAGCTAACAGACTATTCTTGGTCGTCTGAATAATCCTGATCTAAGAGTTCTGAGCTCCCGTATCCAACTCTCTCTCCCCAAAGACTGAGGTCGAATATTTTCAAAACCTTCATAACAAGCACTCTGTTAGCATGAGGATCCCGGAGCTTTTTTAAGCTAAACTGGCAGGCTTTTTAGAATCCTGATGCTAACTAGGATCTTGGGCTTTGCAGAATGAGCAACAAAATGATTTGTGTTTCTGCTCTCTCTGCTAATACAGATGAGGAAATTCTATGGCTCAATGGATTTTGCCAACTTTTGGCTTGCTGTCAACCACCTGATCAAACTTGTGATAGCTAAAAGATCAAGAATGGGATATTCTACATAAGTAGAAAAAAGATTCCTTTTAATTTTCTCCCTCTCATTTTCTCTCTGATGTGTGTGTCTGTGTGTACTGTTTGCCATAGTATAAAATAAAAATATTATGGAAACTTTGTAAAATTATAACTGTAATTAAAGCTACATAGCAGACACTGTAACTAGAGGCATATCCCTGCACATTCAATTTGTTCAGTGATATTTTTCAGGGTGGAAGTTGAACTCTGCTTTTAATTTTAAAATAATGCATTCTTTTCATTGAAAAATATTGAAAAAATTAGAGAAAATTAAAATCTCAGTTAATTCCATAATTGTTTTTATACACAATTTAAAAATAATTTGGCATGTAAATGTGTGTATCTGAATCTATTACATTCCCTTAATGAGAAGAGAGCATCATTTGTGCCATCTTCCTGGATTTCTCTTGCTCCTCATTCATTCATCTCTAAGTTAGGAGATGTATCTTAATTTGACAGGTGAGTTGGAATTTTAGAAATGCTGAGAGTGTAGCTTGATCTATACCGCACTCTTCCTTCTTGAAACTGACCAGTGGGATGTGAGTAGATTTTGATTCCTATCAGTCATGCTATCAGTTTAGGGGTAAAAAAATTGTTTCCAATTGAGAGATTTTGGATAGTCTCCCAAAATTGGCAAGTCTCCCAAAACTGGAGACTCTATAGTAGCAAATCAGTTTGGCTACAGAAATTAGTCACATGCTGCAATGTCACTTTTATCAGAGATAAACAGAATACATTCATCTCAATTCTGCCTCACGTGTATCTTGTAACTGATTTACAATCAGAGGAGGAGTGAGAAGCAATGTTTTTAAGTTACAAAAGCTATTTGATAAAGTTACTCATAAATCCACACCCAACTCTCTTCACAGATGAGAAAACTGAGGAACAGTGAACTAAAATAATGTGTTCAAGGAATGAGTATGAGAAGGCTGTATATTGTCTCCCTGTTTATCTAACTTATATGCAGAGTGCATCATGTGAAATGCCAGGTTGGATGAAGTTCAAACCGGAATCCAATAGAGCCTGGAGAAATATAAACAACCCCAGATATTCGGTTGATAGCATTCAAAATTCAGCATTCACAAAACTAAGATCATGGCATCTGGTCCCCTCACTTCATGGCAAATAGATGAGGAGAAAGTGGAAGCAATGACAGGTTGTATTTTCTTGTACTGAAAAATCACTGTGGATGGTGAATCCAGTCATAAAATTAAAAGACACTTGCTATTTGGAAGGAAAGCTATGACAAACCTAGATAGCATTTTAAAAAGCAGAGTCGTAATTTTGCCAACAAAGGTCTGTATAGTCAAAGCTATGGTTTCTCCAGTGATCATGTACAGATGTGAGAGTTGGACCATAAAGAAGACTGAGTGCTGAAGAACTGATGCTTTCAAATTGTGGTGCTGGAGAAGACTCTTGAGAGTCTCTTGGACCCCAAGGAAATCAAGCTATTCAATTCTAAAGGAAATCAATTGTGAATATTTATTGGAAGGGCTGATGCTGAAGCTGAAGCTCCAATACTTTGGTCATATGATGCTAAAAGCCAAATCACTGGCAAAGTTCATGATTCTGGGAAAGATTGAGGGCAGGAGGAGAAGGGGTGTGACAGAGGATAAGATGGTTGGATAGCATCACCGACTCAGTAGGTATGAGTTTGAGCAAACTCTTGGAGATAATGAAGGACAGGGAAGTCTGTCATACTGTAGTCCATGGGGTCGCAAAGAGTCAGATACGACTTAGCTACTGAACAATAACAAAAAGTATGCATAGATCATAAGTGAGAGAACTCAGATTCCATTTTTTTTGGATATAACTTACTCCATATAATCAATCTCCTATGTATGATATCCAACTGGCTTTCAATCATTAGTTTTATAAAATAGTGTATAATATGGGGCTTCCCTTATAGCTCAGTCTCCTGCCTGCCGTTCAGGAGACCCGAGTTTGATTCCTGGGTTGGGAAGATCCCCTGGAGAAGGAAATAGCAACCCACTCCAGTATTCTTGCCTGGAGAATCCCATGGACAGACAAGCCTGGCAGGTTCCCAGTCCATGGGGTCGCAAGAGTCGGCCACAACTTAGCAACTAAACCAGCACATTATATAATATGCAAGCTGGTGGCCTCATAGAATGAGTTTGGAAGCTTACCTTCTTCTGCAATTTTCTGGAAGAGTTTGAGTAAGATAGGTGTTAGCTCTTCTCTAAATTTTTGGTAGAATTCAGCTGTGAAGCCATCTGGTCCTGGGCTTTTGTTTGCTGGAAGATTTTTGATGACAGTTTCGATTTCCTTGCTTGTGATGGGTCTGTTAAGATCTTCTATTTCTTCCTGGTTCAGTTTTGGAAAGTTATACTTTTCTAAGAATTTGTCCATTTCATCCAAGTTGTCCATTTTATTGGCATAGAGCTGCTGGTAGTAGTCTCTTATGATCCTTTGTATTTCAGTGTTGTCTGTTGTGATCTCTCCATTTTCATTTCTAATTTTGTTAATTTGGTTTTTCTCTCTTTGTTTCTTAATGAGTCTTGCTAATGGTTTGTCAATTTTGTTTATTTTTTCAAAAAACCAGCTTTTAGCTTTGTTGATTTTTGCTATGGTCTCTTTAGTTTCTTTTGCATTTATTTCTGCCCTGATTTTTAAGATTTCTTTCCTTCTGCTAACTCTGGGGTTCTTCATTTCTTCCTTCTCTAATTGCTTTAGGTGTATAGTTAGGTTATTTAATTGGTTTTTTTCCTGTTTCTTGATGTAAGCCTGTAATGCTATGAACCTTCCCCTTAGCACTGCTTTTACAGTGTCCCATAGGTTTTGGGTTGTTGTGTTTTCATTTTCATTCATTTCTATACATATTTTGATTTCTTTTTTGATTTCTTCTATGATTTGTTGGTTATTCAGAAGCGTGTTATTTAGCCTCCATATGTTTGAAGTTTTAACAATTTTTTCCCTGTAATTGAGATCTAATCTTACTGCACTGTGGTCAGAAAAGATGACTGGAATGATTTCAATTTTTTTGAATTTTCCAAGACCAGATTTATGGCCCAGGATGTGATCTATTCTGGAGAATGTTCCGTGTGCACTTGAGAAAAAGGTGAAGTTGATTGTTTTGGGGTGAAATGTCCTATAGATATCAATTAGGTCTAGCTGGTCCATTGTGTCATTTAAGGTTTGTGTTTCCTTGTTAATTTTCTGTTTAGTTGATCTATCCATAGTTGTGAGTGGGGTATTAAAGTCTCCCACTATTATTGTGTTACTATTAATTTCCTCTTTCATACTTGTTAGCGTTTGCCGTACATATTGCGGTGCTCCTATGTTGGGTGCATATATATTTATAATTGTTATATCTTCTTTTTTGATTGATCCTTTGATCATTATGTAGTGTCCTTCTTTGTCTCTTTTCACATCCTTTATTTGAAAGTCTATTTTATCTGATATGAGTATTGCGACTCCTGCTTTCTTTTGGTCTCCGTTTGCATGAAATATTTTTTTCCAGCCCTTCACTTTTAGTCTGTATGTGTCTCTTGTTTTGAGGTGGGTCTCTTGTAGACAGCATATATAGGGGTCTTGTTTTTGTATCCATTCAGCCAATCTTTGTCTTTTGGTTGGGGCATTCAACCCATTTACATTTAGGGTAATTATTGATAGGTGTGGTCCCGTTGCCATTTACTTTGTTGTTTTGGGTTCACGTTTATACAACCTTTCTGCATTTCCTGTCTAGAGAAGATCCTTTAGCATTTGTTGAAGAGCTGGTTTGGTGGTGCTGAATTCTCTCAGCTTTTGCTTATCTATAAAGCTTTTGAATTCTCCTTCATATCTGAATGAGATCCTTGCTGGAAACAGTAATCTAGGTTGTAGGTTATTCTCTTTCATTACTTTCAGTAGGGGAAGGTTCATAGCATTACAGGCTTACATCAAGAAACAAGAAAAAAGCCAAATAAATAACCTCACTCTACACCTAAAGCAATTAGAGAAGGAAGAAATGAAGAACCCCAGGCTTGGTAGAAGGAAAGAAATCTGAAAAACTAGGTCAGAAATAAATGCAAAAGAAACTAAAGAAACCATAGCAAAAATCAACAAAGCTAAAAGCTGGTTTTTTGAAAAAATAAACAAAATTGACAAACCATTAGCAAGACTCATTAAGAAACAAAGAGAGAAGAACCAAATTAACAAAATTAGAAATGAAAATGGAGAGATCACAACAGACAACACTGAAATACAAAGGATCATAAGAGACTACTACCAGCAGCTCTATGCCAACAAAATGGACAACTTGGATGAAATGGACAAATTCTTAGAAAAGTATAACTTTCCAAAACTGAACCAGAAAGAAATGGAAGATCTTAACAGACCCATCACAAGCAAGGAAATCGAAACTGTAATAAAAAATCTTCCAGCAAACAAAAGCCCAGGACCAGATGGCTTCACAGCTGAATTCTACCAAAAATTTAGAGAAGAGCTAAC